>NC_081407.1:730988661-731288661 GCF_030272615.1 Cryptomeria japonica | reverse complement strand
TATGGGTATTGAAGGTGGGATGTTTACGACAGATAATACTATGAACATTGTATACACTCTGAGTTATGAATGGAAAGCTTATTCTCGTATTCATGTTGTTATTGCATTGTTTATTTCTGCATTACTTCTGTTTAACTAGGGAGGCAAACATTTGGCGTCGTTGCCTAGACATAATCGGGAAAGGAGGGAGCGGATGGCGCACGGACACGATGGGCCTACCCGTTGGTGAGATAAACCCAGAGGCCGACGACACACAAACAAAGCTCTACAACGGAGAAGACACTGCGACGAGGGAATTTTCAATCTTGCTCCCGGTAGCCATCGAGACCTACGTCCGAAGAGAGGCCACGGAGGCTGAAATCCCACCAAGTGTCGTGTGGACAGCACTGGAAGTTAGCCCGACAGTAAAGCAGTTGATGAACCACCTCCCCTGGTTGCTTGCGCAGGCATCACTGGCACAACGAACTCGCCTGGAGGAGATTGCCCGGGAAGAGCAACGCCAACAAATCCTCCAACAGTACGAAGAAAGCAGCTGTCGGAAAGGGGAGCGGGATGGCACGAGGCCAAGACGGAATTGAACCTTGAATCCAGAAGGATAAAAGAACATTCTATATTCAAATAAAGGTGTTACAATATTGACACAAGTTGTATCTGATAAAATAAATTAATAAAGGAGTGTTCTGGTTTTATGTGTTGTTATTTATGGAAATGTACGGGAATTAATGCCCAACCTATTAAACAAAGATAGAAATAAGAAAGAAGAAACAGAGGAGTGGGAGGCCGCACAGAGGGCCTTGATTCTGGAACAACGAGTAGAACTGTCATAACCCCTCTTTGGACATTGGATTAAATAAATACGATAATTAAAACATTTATTAATTAACATTTAATGATATTGGAAAATCGTCTCATTTATGAGACTTCACGATTTTCCTCTAATATATGATTGTTAATGTTTATTATTTGTTATGATTATTATTTATTATTATTGTTTTATTTTAATGTAACGTTCATATTTCAATTATTAATATTATATTAACTATTAAAGAAGTTTTACCATAAAATACTATTAAAACATAAAATAGATATATTGAATATATTACACTTACCATATAACGTGTTATTTAATAAAATATAAAATATAAACATGAATTGTCAAAATACATTATAAGTATTATTTGGAATAATATCGTATTAATACAATGCCATTAATAGAACCGATATACAATATAAATTATTTATGCTCTCCTTAAACCACACTTAAGAAGAGCGAATATAAAACCTGAATTAAATAATTATTATTAATTAATGAAAGATTAATTAAAATTATTAAATAGTTGTTTATTTATTAGATATCATTATTTAATTAGTATTCATTAATAATAATATTCTGAAAATATTCAAATAGAGCCAAACAATATTATCATTATAAGCATTACATATTAATAAAAATATTATTATTAAAACAATGTTATAATATTATATTATTATTGTTTACATTTCATAATTCTACTATTGTTCTTAAAATACTCCTGGCATAGTAATTAGTAATAGGCAGCGAACCAATTATATGAGGAGACGATTAAGAAATGGATAATAAGTTTCAAAAGGACTATAACCATTGTAGACTATCCAAAAAGGGGGGTGATCTATGCTATTCGTATATGTTAGGGAAATGGCAACCAAACACTACGTGGAGGGATGCATTACGAAACCCATAAGACAAAGATGGCGCAACGTGTATGATAAGGTGGCATTTTGAATCTTTGAAAGGTGGCATACTTGATAATAAGTAAACTTTAATACAACTAATATGATCGGAGGAATCACAATTGAGGATTGCCACTGCAGTTATGAGAACCAGCAATCGTTTATGCTAACATCAGTTGATAATAGCGACTGATCGGAGTAATACTTATCATCTACGGTTCAATTGAGACCACTGAGTATCATTAATAACCACTGATTAAGACCAGCGATTTGCTGAAGACAAAGAGAAATGGAAAATATAGTGGACCAGATATATTAATCACTGGTTAGTAAGAAGATTGATTATATATGGACAAGGAGTGATTAACCAAGGATGGAGACCACGATAGCATTAATAATGAAGGGATGCGATTACAAGTCAGTAGCGGGATAAAAGTAGGCAGTGGACACGTCTCTTGGAGACAACGCATCGTATGGTAAGGTATATAGAGGCACTCGATATCATTCCATTGGGGGATGGGTAGGAATTTATGTAGGTATATTACGTGGGATTTGTTATTCTTATTGATTCATAGCAGAGTGTTAAGACAGCCCAGTGAAGGTGGTATATCCACCACTTTGCAAGGGCATAGACGCATGTAAAGAAGGATTCTGACAAGCAGAAACAGCGTCCACTATTATCACAGAGACATAAAGACTAAGATCAGATACAACGAACAGACCAAGGCATAGCCTCTTACGTGCAAGCGCACAATATTAAAGCCTTTATTCAGGAACAGCGACTAAGCATATTTGTCAATAATTATATCAGGCTACACTAAATCAGAATTTTACATCTGATGTGTATTTACCTATCGTGACAGACAATTACATTATATTTTCTTTTAATAAACTTATATGTGACTATCAATCCGAGTTGGGTCGTTTCTTTATATAAGTTGTAAATATCTCTATGCAATCTATCCGACTGAAGGCAAAACATGAAATAACCAGATAAGGGATATTACATATTGTCAAGAAGAACATCTAACATTCTTATCTTTTTGGATCGACATGGTTGGGGAATTGACCCAATATCAATAATTGGTTGCATATTGAACAAGATCTAATTCAGAGAGAGCACCACACTGTGGCGGGCTCCTACAGACATATCAGTTAAGCAGCACTATAACAATTGAGATATACATCTCAAGTATACAGATCAAAAAAAGTCATCAAGATAAGTCGATCTTTTGAACTATTCTTAGAATTTAAATTAATCATGAGATGTCGTCAGTTTGGGTAAAATTTTATCTAGTTCTCATTTAAAGTCTGAATGGTTGTCTCAGGAATAAATTAAGGCAAATCCCAAATGGGGACATTACAAGAACATAGACGGAGGCTGAGGCAACTTGCCGAAGGACGACCTGCCGAGGGGTTGCCCGAAGGGAACCAAGGAGGTATCACGGAGGGTGCAGAAGTCGAGAGAAATTTCTACGCATCGCCAGAACACCGTAGGGTGAGAAGCCACGAAGAGTTTCTGGAAGAAACAAGGTTACGGAGGAATCTAGTCGAAGAGACCTGGGATCAGTTCCGAAACTTATCCCTTACGCCACAAAGTGAGGATCACCAAAGTGAGCCAGTAGTGGGCACGGGTGAGAACGAAGGGGAGGACAACCATATTGCTGTAAGTGCTACACATGGTAGGCAAAACACTGTACCGCCAGTCACCCACGCAGGACACACCACCGGCGTCGGAGGGAGTGGCGCAAGGGCACAGACACAACCACAGCCACCTCCGGGGAGACGACCCCCATCGATGGCGGGCAAACAGAAGTTGCCCAAATTCAACGGAGATGGCAAAGATGACCCCGTACGGCACTGTCGTACGTGTGAGACAATATGGTCAGCCAATGGGGTGGTTGACAAAGCTGATTGGGTGGTGCAGTTCCCTGCCACCCTGAGAGGGGTAGCCATTGATTGGTACTCTGATGTGGATAAAGTAAAGGTGGGAACATGGGATGAACTACAGAAAGCTTTCGAGACGGAGTTTTGACTCCTTCGAGATGATAATAAGATCGTGGCAGAGATATTAAGCACAAAGCAGGGAAAGCACGAGACAATGCGAACATATAGCCGAAGGTTAAAGGAGTTACTGGGGAAGATGGAGAACCAGCCGGCTAACGGACTAAAGAAGAGATGGTTCGTGGAAGGGTTGCGGTCATCCCTGCAGAGAAAGATGAAAATTGTACCACCCACCTCATACGATGACGCATACAACCGCGCGATGGATTTGGAAAGTGAAGGCAAAACATCACAGAAGAAAAAGGACAAGTCCTCTACAGAAGAGGAGTCCTCGGGAGAAAGCAGCAGTGATGAATCATCATGTAAGAAGGTGCAAGCTCTTCAAAAGGATATGCACCGTATGTTGAAGGAATTTAAGAACATGAAAGGAATCACAAGTAAAAACGAAGACGTGTGGTGCACTGATTGTAAGGAAGAAGGTCACACAAAAGGCACCTGCCCGAAGAAGGCATTCTGCGAAATTTGCCAAATGTTGGGACACGCCGTCAAAGAGTGTCCCTACAACATGAAAACAAAAGGGAACCAAGTATTCTTCACGCAAGAGCAACCCTCGCTGTCCGCAGCAGCGGGCTCTGCCCAGCCGCAAGCCGACGCCACTGCATCATCCGGTGGTTATAGA
The DNA here is from genome assembly GCF_030272615.1 of Cryptomeria japonica. Lineage (NCBI taxonomy): Eukaryota > Viridiplantae > Streptophyta > Pinopsida > Cupressales > Cupressaceae > Cryptomeria > Cryptomeria japonica. The sequence continues at coordinate 731,284,268 of NC_081407.1, read as the reverse complement.
GGTAACCGAAGAGGAGGGAGAGGCAACAACAACAATCGGAGCAGAATGCAGTATGACGTTAAGGGGCAGCCAATAATTCAATGTCGGGCCTGCAACCAATGGGGGCACTTCGCTTGGGAGTGCCAGAATACTGAAACCCCCTAGAGCCTGTGTAGATGGTGCGGCCCCGGTGACCACGATGACACAAAATGTCCTAAGCCAGGGGTGAATCTGTTCAATATTGAGCAGATGGGCGAAGACAAAGAAGTATTGGCGATCACTCGTACGCAGGTGAAGAAGGCAACGTATCCCGACCCCCACACAGAGAAGGAGAGATTGCGGGAGGCGAAGGTCGACATTGAATGGGAGATGGCGGCAGAAGGACGACGGAAGAACACAGAGATAATGAGTCCCTCAACCCGCGTGAAAGCGGAAAAGAATATCATTGGGCAAGTCTTGCAAATGGAGGTACCGATAAAGGTAAAAGACCTTCTAGACTCCATGCCACTTTTGAGGACTGCCATCCTCAGCAATGTGCAAAGCACCGCACACGCACCTTCGAATGCACGGCAGGTGGAGGAACCCGTCAGCCCTTCGACTGACCCAATGTTACTAGCCTTGAACAATGGTAGACACCCAACGGTGGTAGAAATGGGCATCCTTGGGGCCATTCTAAAGGACACCATTGTGAACGAAGGTGCTGGGGTGAATGTACTACCAGAAGAGACATGGAAGAGGCTGGGGAAACGCACCCTGTGGCCATCCACATTTAATCTGGTGGGAGCCAACCAACACGGCATCAAGCCACTCGGCATATTGATGGCCCAGCAAGTGACAATTGGTACGCAACCCTTCCTGTTAGATTTTGTAGTTATTCCCTTGAAGAAGAAAGGCTATGACGCCATCCTGGGGAGAGTGTGGTTGATCACCACGAGGGTGAACCATAACTGGAAGAAAAATACACTCTCCATGGAGAAGGGAGGGCAGAAATATATCATTGACCTACGGACCCAAGATGTTGGCGAAGAGCTCACCTCTTCCGACTCGGACTCAGAGGACTCTAATAAATGGGAAGGGGGTTCCAACGAAAGCAAAGGCAAGAACGCGATGGAGCCGAACAGTGAAGGGGTACTCGAATTGGAGGGATGTTCTGAAGATGAGGTGTGCTCACTCAACGGGCTCTTCCATTGGCAAATGGAGGACTACGAACTTTTTCAATGCAACATGTTGCAGATAGAGGAGCCCGCCGATTCGGAGGTCTTCCCTCCAGAATACAGAGAATATAAGGAGGGGGAAGCCCGAGTGGACGAGGCACCTGCACATCAGTTCGAGAAGGACAAGCCAATTCAATTTGAAGAGTCGAAGCTGAAGGCAACAAACCTGGGAAAGGAGGAGGACCCACGGAATATATTAGTCGGGGATGACTGGGATCCCGTGCTGAAGGCAACGGCCTTCAAAATATTTATGGAGTTTAAAGACGTCTTCGCATGGATGTATAAAGACCTGAAGGGGATACCTCCCGAACTGTGCGTGCACCGCATCTCGTTGGTACCCGGAGCCTGGCCTATACGAAAGAGACCGTACCGGATGAACTGCAACTATGCAACTCGGGTGAACGAAGAGATAGAAAAAATGCTGGAGGCCGGCATCATCTTCAAAGTACAGACAAGTGAATGGGTGTCGCCCATAGTCATTTCATTAAAGGAGGCTAACCAAATAAGGATTTGTGTGGACTTCCGGTGTCTCAATGCAGTTACGATTAAAGAACCCTTCCCAATCTCGTTTACGGACAGCATACTGGAGGAGGGGGCCGGCCATGAGATGTACTCGTTTATGGATGGATTCTTCGGATATAACCAGATCTCAATCGCCGAGGAAGATAAACTAAAGACCACCTTCGTGGTCGAAGATGGTGTCTATGCATACCACCGGATGCCATTCGGCCTATGCAATGCACCTGCAACATTCTAGCGAATTATACTACACATATTCGACAAGATGTCGGTAGGAAATTTTAAAGCCTTCCTCGATGACTGGTCCATCTATAGCGGGCAAGATACGCATTTGGTAGCCCTCAGAGAGTGCCTGGAGAGTACAGCCAGATTTATTTATGAGCAAATCATTACTCGTTATGGTATCCCCATGCAGCTGACGAGTGACCGAGGGGGCCATTTTGTCAACCATGTTATTAAGTTGCTCACGACAAAATTTAAGATCTTCCATTCTTTGTCGAGTCCTTACTACCCTCGAGCCAATGGGCAGGCAGAGGCCACGAACAAGATCCTTGTAGGAGTCATTTATAAGTCGTGCGGGGTCGAAGGGGAAGATTGGGAAGAGAAGTTACCCTCCGTGTTATGGGCTTACCGCACGATGTACAAAGTGACTACGGGACAAACACCCTTCCAACTCATGTATGGGCAGGAAGTAGTGGTGCCCGCCGAATTCATGGTACCGAGTCTTCGTATTGCAATAGAAAATAGACTCGACGATATGGAGAGCCTGAGGGAGCGACTTTATGCTCTGAATAAACTTGATGAGAAGCGGATGATGGCTCAGTGGGCAACCGAGACAACGCAGCAGAGGAGGAAGTTGTGGCATGATAAGCATCTCAAGCGAATGAAGTTCACCCCAGGACAACTCATGTTGAAATATAATGGGCGAAATGAAATTAAACCTGGAAAATTTAAAGTGAGGTGGCTAGGACCTTACAAAGTTCGCGAAGTCGCAGCAAATGGATCGGTTCGACTGTGGGCATTGGATGACCGCGAAGTGACCGACGCCGTGAACGGGTCCAAATTGAAGGTTTACCACGAATGGAGGGAACCTGGACCCTCCAATCAGGGTGTTTGACAGTATTTCGTAAAAAAAAAAAAAAGGGAACGACGGTGGACCACCGTGCGGTGGCGACACCGACGGTGGGACCACCGTGCGGTGGCAACACCGACGATGGAACCACCGTGTAGTGGCAACACCGGCAGTGGAACCACTGTGCGGTGGCAGCACCGTGTGGTGGGACCACCGGCGGTGGAACCACCGTGTGGTGGGGCCACCGACGGTGGAACCACCGTGCGGTGGATACCACCGCCCACACAAACATAAAATACGCGCACATGCAGCAGCCCCCGCCCAAACGCAAACATAAAACATGCACTCCACCCAACAACGCATCGCGCAAGCACAGGGAAGGCATACGAAGCCATACACAGCCATCCAGGAGGTAGTTAAGGTGGTTACGCAACCGTACGGCTATAACCAGAAATCAGAGAATTTAAATGGAGTCGGCTGGGAAACGGAGTTGGAAGAAGCAGTTGCAGGCTTCCTCTAGTAGCAGCCAGATGAATAGAAATACCAGGGTCCTGTCGTCAGGCGTGCGTGTTGCGGGCAGCACAATGGATGCCAGTGCAAGTCAGAAGAAAAAGCAGAAAGCACCACAACCTGCGACAAGTGGAAAAAATACATTGACGCCTCAGAATATCACCTTCGAGGGCCTGAACGGGTCGGAATGCCGGAAATGGTGGCACGACACTCCCGACGATGATTTTGTGAAGCAGAACCTTCGTAAGGCAGAAGTGGAGTGGGCTATTCGAATGCCCGTGTTTCCTATCCGAGAGTATGAGGGTGCCCTACGGTTCATGGTGGACACCTTTGACAGACACACACGGACGAGTACTTTTGAGTATCTCGGGAGGGATGTCACCATATCCTTCAAAGCCGTGGACTTTACCAGAGTATTCGGCATCCCAAGCAAACAGGGCAGAAAAATCGAGTTGAAGGCTAAGAAGATGAAGCGTGAGGAGAAAGAATATTGGATTAAACTAGTATCCAGAAACTTGACAACAGCGGAGCTGGACAGCGTGGCTGATGCTACGAAGGGACGAGGAATACGTAAGACCTTTGTTGCAGAGGGCCACTGGCGGTGCATAATGGATGTCATTAAGAGCAGGTTGACGGGATCTGGTAGGGCGTCGGACATCGCCCTCCCTCAGATTATGCTCATGAACGAGCTTATGAACGACATTGTGTACGATTGGGCTGCGTTGCTAGCAGAGCAAATGTACGAGTTCTTGACGATGCAGCATCGCACGTTCTATATGCCCCACTATGCCATAGGATTGTTCTTGGAGGCCACGCGGGAAGCAGTGCCGGAGGCAGAGTTGGAGGTACGGCCGCAGGGACCGTTGGCAGCAGGTGAGCCTCCTATCATGTATTGGAGACACCTTGACATTGGGCACTCTTCCGCGAAGCGGAAACGGATGGTAGATACGGCCTCAGGGGAACCTGATCGTGGGAGGGAGACTTCTAGTAGTATAGAGGATTCAGAAGCGGAGGATGAGGAGGATGATAGCAATAGGGCGACGGAGGAGAGGGTCCTTTTTGCCCCACCCTTGCTACCGATGGGCACACCTATGATGTCATCTGGAGTGGGAGGCACCTTTATTTCGGCATTTGGGCAGAGTCGCACACCAGTTGCACTTGGCCCCATCCAGCAGCAAGTAGCATCACCTCCACAGGATCGAGCACCACCTTCAAGACCAGCCCCGGCCATGGAGGCACTTACCGAAGACATGACAGAGTCGCGTGCGGAGGGGTCGCCGCATCGAGTAGTGGTAGATGAGGAGCAGGGACTGAGGGAGGTGGTTGATACGGAGCCTCAGGTGCAGTTGGATGTTGTTGGACTTGAGGCAGTGGTGACCGTTTCTGCCTCCTTGTTGGAGGAGCCCATGGCTATGGCGACACACACTCCGGTCGTAGAGATGCAGAGAGTCCCGGGGATCCCCAGTACAAACCCGTCGGTAGTGAGTATGGAGAGCTGGCTGACTCAGCGATTTCAGATGACAGTGGTACCACCCGTGGGAGCTGCTGTATTCTCGCCTTGTCGAGAGACTCGAGCTGAGGTAGTAGACTTGGACGATTCCTCTGGCGAGACACATGTACCAGCAGTTGGGAACGAGGCAGGAGAGGTCGTCTCTGCCATCCAGGAGCAGGGGGATCATACACCTCTACTAGCGGAGGAGGTACCTTCATACCAGCAGGATGCAGCTGTATCGGTTCCGACAGAGACTTCCATCATGGTCACAGCCTTCGGAGCAGGAGGGGGAGGACATTGAGGCCTATTTAGTTGACATGGTGACGAGGGGTAGGCGAGTGGTGGCCACGGCCCAGACGCGAGCATTGCAGCAGGTTGTGGTGGAGTTAGAGAGGGTCCTACAGTTTATGCGGGTGGTCTGCCCCGCAGCCTTTGCTGCATGTTTTGAGTCTCCGGGATGGCCAACTACTCAAACGGATGAGATGCTACACGCTTGGATTGTGCGTGAGCCCATTGTGGAGAGTCAGGTGATGGCAGTCGTCTGAGAGATTGAGCAGGTCTACCGAGACGCCTACTATGTATTAAGGCATACGCAACACGAGTCTGAGGTACGTGAGGCTGCTTGAGTTGAGTTGGAGAGGGATGTGGCCGGTCAGCAGGCCTCGTGGGCAGCAAAGAGGGCACAGTTGTTGGCGCAGCTTGAGATGGGCCGAGCAGAGAAGGCTGAGGTGGAGACTCGCCCTTCGGCGGAGTAGAGTGTGAGGAGCCTCGTGCAGCAGGAGTTGGATGCAGTCACTGTCGAGAGGAACCTGTTGCAGGATCGATTGGTCTGTATGACGGAGATAGCGGATACGAAAGAGAAGGAGTTGCTGGAAGCCACGCATATGGTGAAGACGGCTTTGGAGAAAGTGTTGGTGGCGGAGCGTGATGTGACTGCACGTACTCAGCAGGTTTATGAGCTCCGCGCCCGCTTGGCGGCCTAGACACCGACATCTCAGCCTTCTACGTCAGGGACGCTTCCCCAACCCCCTCCTTAGTTTTGTCTTGGATATATATTTTGTATGGGTTGCATTGTCTCCATTTTTGTTGTTAGTCGTCGGAGACAACTTCTTTTTTAGGGGGGATGATGTTGTCGGGAAATATGTATATCTTATGTTTTGGTAGTAATGTTATTTGTTAGTAGTTAGTTAGCCGACGGGTAGGTAGTTGGAGTCGCGATGGTTGTGTCGCACCCCTTCGGCTGTTATATATTGTACTACCTGTGGGTATTGAAGAGGGGATGTTTACGACAGATAATACTATGAACATTGTATACACTTTGAGTTATTAATGGAAAGCTTATTCTCGTATTCATGTTGTTATTGCATTGTTTATTTCTGCATTACTTTTGTATTCCTTCTGTTTACCCGGTGAGGCAAACAGTCCTTACCTTGGACATAGAGCAAAATCTTCCTTTAGATCATGGAGCAAGTTTTTAGTTATAAGGTCTATCCTCACCATGGTCATTGAGCGAGTTTTACCTATTTTGACCTTGTCCTTGCTGAGGGTCTAGAGCCATCTACTGATGGTTATTGAGCGAATTTTGTTTTCATGATTGTCCTTAGAAAGGTCATTGAGCGAACCTAATCATGTCTTTAGAACAGTCATAGAATGACCTTGAGTGAATGTCTTAGAGTGAACTTTATTGTGCCTTGTCCTTAGGAAGGTCTAAGAGCGAAACCCATACTTTAGGTCCTGTCCTTGGAAAGGACACAAAGTGAAATTCCTTTTAGGGCTTGTCCTTAGGCTGGTCTTAGAGCGAATCACTTGTTTTAGACCTTGATCGCTTAAATCAAATGAAGTAACTTAATATAGGTCTTGTCTTTTGGAAGGACACAGAGCGAAGTAAATGATATGTCTTGTCCTTGAGGCAGTCATGGAGCGAATTCACTTAATATAGGTCATGTAGGGGCCAGGGACACATAGCAAACTGTCATATCAGTCTTGTCCTTGGGAAGGACATGGAGTGAGCTTGAAAAAATAGGGCCTGTCCTTAGAAAGGACAAGGAGCGAACTGCTTGTCTTGGTCTTGACCATCCAAATGACATGAAGAAAATTGATGAGAGTGTACCTTGCAAAGACCAGCCAGCGATAATTTGTTATAGGTCCTGTCCTTAGTAAGGTCGAGGAGTGAAAATTTTCATTTAGGTCTTGTCCTTAGGAAGGACAGAGAGCAATTTTTCCACATAGGTCTTGTCCTTGGGAAGGACAGAGAGCGAACTTGACCATTTAGGGCTTGTTCTTAGCAAGGACATGAAGCGAAATCACTGTTTAGACCAAAATGTATGTAACTTGCATGAGTTCCCAAGCAGCAAGTATTTTGCCGCCCAAAGAAATTCAAAATTCGAATTGTTAAAAAGGAAAGTAAACTTTACCAAGTCGGCCAGCATTATGAAAGATAATTTACATTTTTTTCACACTAAATCAGGTCGGCCTTGCATTCTAAGAAACATGTCTCTTACCCTAAATCGCATATAAAGGGAAGGTCAAATTAATCATTTCAAGCATCAATTCAAACATTTTTTTCTCTCCATCAGTGGCAGGTCAGCGAATTACCCCAGCAGGACAGAATTTCATCAGCATATTTGAGAATTTCATCCAACATATAGGCGAAATTCATTATTGAGGATGCAGGTCTGATGTCTTGAGAAGGCGAATTTATCATTTAAGTATTGAGGAAAGCGAATTTGCTCAGCTAGGAGGCCTATCAACCAGCAAATTCGTCTTAGACAGCCCAAATTTGTTCTAGGATATTCAAATTACCCACTGAACTTATTGATTGCAATCATTCAAAATCAGAGATTGTGTCAAAATTAAGAGATTATATAAGCTATATAGTATATATCATATGAGTTTGATATTATACTTGCTTTGTTTTGCAGATATAAAAGGAAAGATCATGCAACCACCAAAAGGCAAGAGACACAAGCAAGGATGGAGGGATGACTCAATCATGTCAAACATTTCCTATCATCACTATGCAAGACCAAGGACAAGATACAAGGGGACTACTTCAAGGAGCTTCATCAGCATCAAGAACACCTCAAATGCATGAAGAAGACTCAAAGTACTACTAAGTTGAAAAAATTCAAGTGTTCAACAATTGCAAGCAATAGCGGGTTATCTTCAAGGTTTTCATTCTATCACATCGACATTGAGAGATCGTAAGATGGCGAAGGAGAGATCGTGCAATCACTCCAAGAAACACAAGTAAGGATGGAAGAAAGACTTAGCTACATCAATACTTCCCATCACCACTACTTTGAGCGAGCTAGATAATGTTGACTATCAAGAGATATCTCTCAACATCCCTTCATGGTGACAAGTCAACTCTACAAGTGCAAGATTGAAGTGTCATCCCAGATGGCGTCCCAGTCACCATTCCTCCAGTCAATGAAGTCCACATTAACACGTCTAAGTTCAATGAATCAATCTCATACACGATGGCACAAACTCCAATGTACCTACCCCTGATATCTATTGGTCCACACTCATGAAATGTGATTTTCTCATTGGCTAAGGAGAGTTTGTTGTAACAAAACCTAATTAGGGTTTTCATTATAAAATCTTGGCCATTGATCTCAAATTGATCTGAGTTGTTGAATTGTATTGAGAACACTATAAAAGGCTCAGTCTCTTCATTTGTAAAGGTTAATAGTTAATAGTTAATAGCGAATAGTTAATAGTCAGCAAATAGTGAATAATTAGCTAATAGTTAATAGGTTAGATTAGGAGAAGGCAAATATTGTTGCCAAGACTTGTTGTAAAGAACAATTTATTTTCATTGAAGCTATGGTGAATTTTGATTTGTTATTTCAACAACTCGCATGGTCTTTGTTTCTCAATTTGCTTTTATGTTGATTAGATTGAGTGGAGGAATTTGTTGAATGCATTTGCATGGAATCCGTTAGTCCATACCACTAGCCTCTTGCTGACTATAGGTGTGCTTTGCGTGGTCAATTGGAATAACATGAGCTTAACCTCGAATCGTCCTACACTCATTGTTTATGCATTAACTTGAATGGTGATCAACGTTTGGCTGTATTGGTTCGAATATCTTTGAAACATCCTTAGAAGATTGCACTGAGCTTGTGTCAAATTGTTCAGTTTGATGGTGAGACCTCGCCCAGTAGGATTCCATATAGTCATTCATCCATGTTCCTACATTCTTAGGATTAGAATAGACTCTCTCAAACCCTACCTCTTTTGCTCTTTTTTATCTTCCAATTGAGTAGATAGGTCCTAAGTTCCAACAAATCAAGCATTCAGGCATTCGAATGTAAGTCCCCTTGTGATTCCAACATAATCACATCAAACCAATGAGCTTATCCACATGTAGAGACCCTACATTCATGAACCTTGGAGTCTTCTCGAATGATCCTTAAGCTAATCTTCAGCATCCGAGAGATTTTGTTCAAGAGAGGATAAGATACTTTGGTATTTTATTATGTGATCGCATGTGCATAAAAAACACATCAACAGGTTCGTTTCAGCTTCATCCATACAAAAAATATATAATAATCCAATATATACACCTATGTTACACCAAGTTTCCAAGGTGGTGACAAGGAAACACATTTCTAGGATGGATTTTATGGGAGGCTATTTCTTAACGGACGGCTATTAAAATAGGGAAATTTTAAAATATAGGAAATTTAAAATAAATTCATATAATAACATTGATAAGCCATTTATCATATACATTATAGAACCTTAATACATAAAATTAAAGTTGAATTGAGATTTCATGTGAGAGTTGACAAACAAATTACAAAATTGAATTGCTTTCATTGTCAATGTGCATATATATTTTATAGAAATTATAACAAAATACCTAAAGGCTACAAGTTTCAACTACAAAATGATAAAAACATAAAAAAATTGCCACTAACCCTAATCAGCATTTATTAACACTAAATTAGAATTGGAGTCAAAATTTGAGTCACTACCACTACTAGGAGTTGCTTCATCCAGTGGGGTCTGTGATGTCCCTGATATAATTAAATAATAAATTTAAATACTTTATTGTAAGGCCCCAAATTTAATAACAAATCTTTCGGGCCCTTTATTTAATTAGATTAGTCAAGCCTTAGTTTGGTCGTGTCGGCCTGTTTGTAACCCTTCGAGAAATTGCCCAAAGCCCATATTTATGGCCGAGTCTATCATTTGTGTTGGTAGGGGAATTTGGTATTTTTCTCTATTGTGCGAATTCCTGTTGGAGTTTTGTCATGCGCCATTTCGGAGGTGAAAGACCCTCCCTATTTGGTATTTGCAGTTTCGGTGAGATTCATCCCTCACCCTATTATGTTCTGTGTACTTGTTCCGGATTTGGCAAATCTTGAATCTCATCATTGCTTACTTCTTCTAGTTGCATATCTGTTAATTTGGTATACATGCATAAGGGATTCCTAATATTCAGAGTTCATTACTTACGGAAGATCAACCCCTTCACTGCACACACGTTGAAGTCCACCGTACGATTATACCACCGTACATCTCACCCTCACCGTACATCTCACCCCCACCGTACACCATCACCTACACCATACGGTTCCACACCTTCACCGTACGTAACACCTTCACCTGCAACCTCACCTCCACCGTACACCCTCACTCTCACCATACGGTCACACCCCGTACATTCACAACCTCACCATACATTGACAAGGGAACATTACAGAGCCCCAACCAATCCCTCCTATGCCTCCTTGTCAACCTATGTGTCATCTTCAAGATCAACATCTCAACATGTACTTGGAGTCTTAGGATGCTCAACAATCTATCAATACTTGAGGCACAAGGCACACTCTGCATAGCCACTTCCTCTGCTCTTTGAGAGGTAAGTTTATTCCTCTTGGATGACTAGATGAAGTTTTGTTGAAATAATTTCTCTCGATACAAGAGGAACTAGTGACTTTGGAAAAAAGGCGACTAGCAAATATCCTCAACTCTAGTCCAACCTTGTCATGCCACATCCACCATCCAATAGGGTTGGTTTGAGCTAATGTAGCTTAATCTATCCTCACCTTTGGTTTGTTGAATGTTAAACCATGAAGAATGACAAAGGCTATCCACTATGCATGAAGTAAAGTAGACACCTCATTAGCATAAATATTGTTAAGAACCTTCATGAGCCCTTCTTTCACCTCTTCATCATGAGATGGAGACGCTCTCACGATCCTTGCTACATACCATTTAGGATTTAGGGAATACGTTTCAATATAAAGCAAAGTTTTCATAATGTTCCCTTGCTACATCAAAATGGACCTAATTTGCTACTCATAAAATCTCAAATTAGGATCCCTATTATGAATGGATTTATTCATCTACCCAAATATGTCATTGCCTCATAAATCTCTCCAAGGTTAAGAGAGTGTGCTGAAATATCTTATGACCCACACAACAAATGAAATGAAGGAGCAAACATATTTGCAATAAAATTAAAATTTCAAATAAGTTAAAACTTAAATAACAAAGAGTAAATTCTATTACAAAGAATGCAAACAAATTACAAGTTCGAACATTAATAAACAATTTAATAATTAATAATAAAATAAGCAATTGTTTACCTTACTTGGACAACTAATCATCATCAAAGATCTAGCTATCTACCCCAATATGGATTAACAATCATTAACTTTAGAAACTCTTACACCTCAAGCATCTTCTCTAACAAAATAAAAGTATTCACAGGCTTGAGAAATTCCTTCCTCGAAGAAGACTTGAACAAAGAAAGTGAAATATAATGGTTACAAATGAACATTTGTATGTCTCTAGCTTCTACCACCATTGCCTTCACCCAATCTATCTTCCTAAAGTCTTTCAATTCATTGGACACAACATAGGGTCCATAAAATGTGCTTGTAAGTACCCTTCACTGTCAAGCCAACTAACTTATATAGACAAGTTGAATCAATGATCACCTATACAATATTAGAGGGTCCAACCTCTTCTATGACATCCTTCAAAAAATAAAATTAAAAATTTGGATATTTTATTTTCCTTCAAATGTCAATAGCTGTAAAAACATAAGACTAAGTTGAAGTGATGATATTGATGAATGGATGACATCTAATATTGCTCCACCCATCCATGATAATCAAACAGCCATCACTTACCCAAATTTGTCTCATTTCCTCCATCAATACACTCACCTTATGACACTATCAATTAAAGTGGTGCATGGCTTGTGTTCCCTAAGAGAAGAAAATTAGCAACTAATGGCAATTGCATCATTGGAAATTTATTTGAAATAGGGAGAACGTACCTCATTAAATGGTATTGCATGGGCAAAGAAAAATTTTACAATAAAAGACTCAATCACTGCTCATGATTGTACATTAAACATCCTTGAAACACTAGTAGCCCTTTCCTTTCCCTTGGTAGAATCCTCTCCTATTTGACTCTCAACATCTATGGTTTGAGTAGACAACAACATACTAGGCTTCATACTCTTTAGTGGCATTCCCTTATTTGTTGCCTCAACCTCCATGTATAACCTAGTCATCTCAGCCTTCTCGACAAGGTTATTTTTCACAACCTTTTACCCCTTGTCCAATTTGCACAAGAGATCGAAGTAAACTCATGTAGTTGCCCTTATAGTCCTTGGTGTGCAAACATAGACATACTCTCCTTCCCCAAAAAGTAATTTCTTGGCTGTCTACATCTATTGCACTTTGTGAAAAAAACAATTTGGGGATTAAATGGACTCTTTGCATAAGTTTTAAGGAGTTCAAAAGCGCATTCAAATGGGTTCTTTAAACTCATATTCCCAGCCACACTCCCACTAATAAAAGAACTCCCAATAGCACCTCTATGGCCTCTTTCTTGAATTTAAACCTCTTCACCCTTATTTTTGATCATTGCTTTCTTTGTTGAAAATTCAAAACAAAGCTAAAAAGCAAACACAAAAGAAAAAAAATACAAAAAATCCTGAGTATTTAAAACTTCAAAAAAGAATGCAAAAGAATTCGTGCAAATAAACAATGAATAGTACAATTACCTCAAATGACATAAATTTGATGCTCTCTTGCCTTATTCTCGCTATTGTCCTCTTCTCTTCTCACGACTATCTCTTTCCTTGTCTTCTTTACGATTTGGAAAATGGCAAAATAAGTTTGTCTTTTGCTTTTGGTTCTTATTTGTTAAATTTATAAAATCACCATGGAACTTTTTTTAAAGTGGTTAGTTGGTATAAACATGAACAAGAAATGCAGATTTTAGAGACAAAATTTGTAATTTAATCTTACAATTACCAATTGCAAAATAAATCACACTTTTTTTGCAATTTAGTTTCTTAAAAATTCATGCCAACAGTTTTTTTTAAAAGTAGTTTGAGCGGACTCAATTCATTGCCCTACTCAATCTATGAATAATTCATGGTTTATGCTACTATGGTTTATATTATTACGTTACTACCCCTAACCCTAAACTATTACATTATTTCATTTTCATCTTACCATAAATTGTCATGGGGCACAATTTCTTTCTACACTACATGGAAAGTGATAGGCCTTACAAGGGCACATGTACACACTATAAATGTTTTACTAACATTTTTTGTCAAGGGACATATTGGTGCTTTGCATGTCCAATCATTGATATATTACATGAGATTGGGAAGCACTATGCTACCATATAGCATTATCATGATTGAAATACCCTCCACGTGCTTTAGGTTCCTTAGTGCCTGTTATCAATAAAGCCTGCACCCTCTGCTAAAGCTGTGAACTTCAGCTGCCTATTGAAACATGGGAACACTTTGAGGTTGTGGGTAACCTGAAGACTGAAGTGGACCTCCAGAGTAAGCTGGTTCTTTTCAATTTCTTCACCTAAACTAACAATTTCTTCAGGGAAAAGAGTGAGGAGGAAGACATAAAATGAAACTACTAACTAACAGGTGATACACCAAAATGGATACCAGAAAAACTTGGACAAACTGATTAACACAAGAAATAACCAATAATAAAAGAAACCTTGCACAACTCAGAAAACTCATAACCTCTGCATCAACACTTCATAAGAAGGCTATAAAAGTAATAATCTCAGCAGGAGAAAAGATGTTTTCTCACAACCTGAGGTTATTCTTACGACTGGCACAACCTATGACCTGCAACTGATTAGAAAACACTCCTGCATAAAGGTGCTAACAGCAACACAATCACAAGGATAAAAGATATCACCTGAAACTGCATTAAGACTAAGCACACAAAAACAAGAAATCTGAGAAGGCAAAATATGTATTATTGTCAAAAGGTGTTACAAAGCTTATCAAAACTGTTCTGAAAACTGGTTACAAACTCCTTCCTTTCTGCAAAGAGAACTCAAAAAATTACAGTCTGCCAGAAGCAAAAGGTAAGAACCCCTGAAAAAAAAAAAGGGAGGTAGTATATATGCTTTCCAAAAAGCAGGTAATGAATACAATCATCCACCTCCTCTTGGGCGAGCAGAACCAAAAAAGCCCACTTTGAAGACCTAAAACAGGTCTGAAAGGGAGAAACTTGGGCCAAAAGTCAAACCAACTCATACTACAACCATAAAAGCCCCCAAATGCATCATAAATGACTCTGAAATATCCCTGACAAACCTGCAAGCCTTCATTAATGCAACAAATATCTCTTTGACCTCTTAAAAAAGAAAATATATCTCATAAAGTCACTTTTTGAAATTTATTATTTAATTAAATATTTTGTTTTATTTTATGCTTATGTTTTAAAGGCAAAATGCTAATAAATGAAATAATGATAAAATTATTAATAAAGTGACCAATTTCACTTTAATAACATTTTATTATTATTTTATCTGTTATTATTTTGATTTTAATTATAAACATAAAGTAAAGTAAAATATTTAATTAATATAATAAAATTTTAGAAAATTGCTTTAATTAAAATGTATTGAATTTAATATTACTTATTCAAAGGTCCTCATAAAAGACATTTTTATTAAGTGATTTATTAATATCACTTGATAAATGTCTCATTACAAAACACCTATTAAGTGATGTTAATAAATCACTTAATAAAATGTCTACCCCTTAGGCACTTACGGGGGATAAGATAGGAGAAAGCAAAAAAAAAGCAAAGGCAAACAATGCCTTTGGCATCGATGAATACTTAGGGAATTTCTCAACCCTAAAAACCTCACTTTATTCATCGATATTTTCTATCCTCTTTTGTTGTGGCGTGAAGCTAGGGTTCGAAGGCTGAACTGTACTTTTTTTATGATTCTGGGCACACTGGGGCTGTCGTGGACGCCATCTTCTGCAATTATCTGCAGGTCCTTTCACTATTAGTGAAAACTGGGCATGATTTCGTTAGGTCTTTGGCTGTTGGGCGCGATTTTCTGCCAAATGTCTGGCCGCCATGGATGATTTTCTGCACATTCTTTGCACTTAGTGAAAATTGGGCGCAATTTACTGAGTTCTCTTGCCATTGGACGCCATCAAGGGTTTTTTGCAGCAAGCTCGAGCTGTTGGAAATGGTGTGATTCTTTTGTCATGTTGGGACTGCATTGCATCTTCTTTTGGAAACCGTAAAACCTCTTCCTTCTATGCACTGAGAAGAAATTACTCTCTGGTAACAACTGATAAATCTGAAAAGGATTAAAATATCTGCATTCTAGAGCATGGATCTCTCTTTCCTAGTGTAAACTCTTGCAACATGTTGCATTATTGAAAGATCTCTGCATTACACTCATACCTTCCGAGCTGCTAGAATACGTTGTTTTTGACAACCTATATAATGCACTGGCTTGTCTTTGTGTTTTAATGTTGTGGCTGCAGCTGTTTAATGAATCTTGTATAAATGGCAAATCCGCATGCTTTTTCTCAAAACCTAGACTAAACTAGAACAGCCACCCATCATGTCCTCTTCATGCTGTTAAAAGACCCTCTGATGATGCTTTAGCCTGATAATGCTTGACAAATACATTGAATTTCCTGTGTATGATGCAAAACAGGAGTTTGTGACTTTTGAAAATGTCCCTGATTGTTTTGCATGGAAACTATCTGAAGTGCATATTACCATTGCCGTCCTTTGAGTCTGAAATGTTGAATGTTGCATTAAGGTCTTTATGGACAGCTCTTATAACCTTTGCATCTCTTGTGGACATGCTCTGTTGTGTGCAGCAGTAAGTAACAACATTCTCTTGTTGATGTTTGGTAGATCATGACAACTTTATCACTGCCATGTGACTGCATTTTTCATTGTAAGGTTTGTGTTGAACCACACTCCTCATACATGACTGCTGCTGCTACCTTTGTTTTGAAAATAATAGCAACTTGCTCATTTACTGTATAATGGAGATTACTTTAGCATAAATACATCCTCGCATACATCTTTTGAGTGAGGAAGGCTATCATTATGCTTATCGGCTGATTGTGTGATTGCATACTTGTATTTGCTGCTGTATACCCTTGCATTTCCAGCTCTCTCTTTAATCTATATGCTTACAAGCACTTGACTGTGACTATTCACTGTTATATATCAGCTGATTCGTACCTCAATGACTGAGTTTGCTATTCGCCACTGAGTTGCACAGTGGTAATGAACAATCATAAATGGAGCCCTTTGATTAAAGCTACCCTTGAACTAGTACTGTAACTTTCCTTCACTGCTCTTTGTGGCCCATATAGTTATTCCTCATTGAGGGTCTAAGACTACAATATAAGTCATGCCTTCAATGTACGCTATAGGACTGTTAAAACTTATACTTGAGCTGTCCTCCTTTGTTCATTTCTCAGTATTATCTGTATGCACATCCCCCTCAGGTCTAGCTCACTGCCATTCATCGTTGTATATTACCTTTTGGATTGAGATCTGAAGTCCTCCTAGAGCTAGCATTTGTGGGACCTCACCAATACATACCATTGCTCCAAGTGATTTGTAAAACCATTTAGCTTTGAACCTTCCAGCATTGGTGTTCTGGAAGCATGGAATGGTCCATATTTCATCTGATTGGAAATGAATTTCTGAAATTTTCAAGTCATTGAGTTGTTCGATGCTACACTTCTTTCATTGCATTGTAACCTCTCTATCTTGCTGCTGCTTGACTGCAAAATTGATTGCTACCTTCTGTGACAGCAATACACTTGGGTCCCTTTGTGCATCTGTGAGACTGTATGTTTTTGAAAACAGCATGATTGTTTGCTGATTACATAGGCTAATGATAATTTTATGTCTCTCTGCCTATGAAGAGCTCTTTATGTCCTTTAGATGTTGCTCATATTCGCATAGATACATCTTTCACTTTCATCTCAGAATATATGATCATATGTTAATGAGTTGTAGCTTTGAAAATCATTTTATTTACCCTTTGGCGACTGCTCTATATGCTGCCACAGATTTCTGATATAACTTGATTGTATGGGACATTGTTGTTGCTTTCATATGAGCTGGGCTCAACCCTTGTGGGAGCCTCATTTACCCCCACTCATTTGTGACGTTTATGACCAGCAAGATGTTCTTTTCCTAATCCTGCACATGAAGCAAACATGTTAGCAATAATATGCATATGTATGGTGATTTTCCTTCGATTTGATATTTGCTTTTCTGAGACCCCTCTGTGATGCTAATTATATGCATCTGATTCATGTGGGGACTATATATATATGCATGCATTAGTACACATGTTAGGAATGTAGTCAACCATTGCTTAGAACGAAATGTTCTAACGCATTGCATATTTTAACTCTCTTGCAGATACCAGAAGGAAAGCAAATACAGACTAGGACGAAGCAACAAGACAAAGGCAACATCGAGTCTACACCAGCCTTTCCAGTCATTCATGCAATGACTGGTTCCATTCTCAACATGCTCTCTTTATTTTTTGTACTCATGTATACATGTTTGTGTATTTCCTTCCTGCACCTGATGTATGTAGCTAGTCTCACGACTCTTTGTGTGGGACGCATGCTTGAATATCAATAAAAATACTTCTCTTTTTGAAATGAGGCGTCTCTCTCTCTTGCTGCTACAAACTAGAAGTATTAAAAAATGTAATCTTTAGTTCATCTTTTCTAGTGCAGTTGGAATGTAATGTAGCAGAAGCAATTTGTACTTGTTCCATTTTGTAAAAAACAAGCATAACTTAACCTATTTTTCAGCTAGAAGCGAAAAATAGGTAATAGTGCCTACACTTAGAGAGCCATTGATACCATGTTCCTTCACTTTTTTCCTCAACTTACTTTCGTCCATATGTCCCTAACAAATCCATCCAGCCCCTTTAGATCAAATAAATTCCATTGACTAATTATAGCCAACATCACCAATCATGCACAATGTAGACACCTAAAATCGACCATTTGCATTTGGTCGATTTCTCCTTGTTATTCATTTATTCTCACTATCCTATTAAATAAATTATTCATTATTATATAATTATCGATATTATTATGTTTTCTAAACAATCTCCCCAGGTAATTAATTTACCTAGTTGATTATACCCTTAGCCCATGTCATCTCCTCAGGTAATTAATTTACCTAGTTGATTATACCCTTAGCCCATGATTATACCTAGGTATTTAATTCGTTTTAATCTTTTTCCTCTAAATGGAATTAAAATTAATTTTTAGTTCCACACTCATTCTCTCTCCAAATGTCTCATCCTCCCACATTTCCACTTGCATCCCAATCCTAATCTTAACCTCACCTAAACCCCCCCTTAAAAGTTTGCGCATTAGGAAGGGGTCAACCTTTGCCATAAAAGGCCTCCCCACTTGCCCAATCAGCCTTAAAGGCTTTCTCCTTTGGGTAGGAAGCCCATATGGGTCCCCCCCTAACATGTTTGATCAAGGAATTTGAAATTTCTTTATTCCTTGTCCCTCCTTACACTTGGAGTGTGTGGACAAGAAATGCCTTTATGGCAAGATCTTGCCCATACTCCAAGTGTATTCTTCCATCTACCACCTCTCTCACATCCTCTCCCATGTTGCCACTTGAAAATCTCTCATGCCTTGATAGAGTCAAATGATCCTCCACCCTTTATCTTCATCTTGCAATCTCAATCCTCCAGTGCACTCTCCCCTCATTCATAGTACCAATACTAAGCCATTTTCACAAATCTCATGCATTTTGAATCCAAGAGCACCATTATGCTGCAAAAATTCTAGTGAGCACATCAAATCTAATAGCATTGGGCAAATATACACAACAAGGAGGTCAACATACTTCATTTTGATGGATTGTGTGATGGTTTGATTTCTTTTTTACGTGTTATCTTGATTGTTGTTTTTTTTTGTGCTCTTGATTTGATTTCCTTGTTATTTCAAATCCTTTAAAAGCACATTTCACTACACACACAATAATGCGAATTATTGTTGTTTAAATTTTTTTTACAACAAAGCTGACACAAAAATGGCATTTTTTATCCTTGAATTGAGGGCTGTTAACTTAAAGTATATTAATATCCCAATTCTTGGGCCATTTCTTAGGATAATCATAGAACCATCTCTTTTGAAAATCAAAACAGAAATATCAATGGCTTTCTAATTACCTTCTTAGGAAGACAAACAACTTCACCAAAAGAACACACTAGCACAAGTCTTGAAGATTTGAATATTTGATGTACACTCCTCAATTCTATATATCAGTCATCACTAGCTTTTTATGATATGTATCAACAAAAGGATGAAAAGAAATCATCCCCGTTATAGATCTTATTTTGTATGACCATCTTGAACATCTAATACATGCTGATTTCACAAATCATATGCAAGTGTAGTGATGCAAACTGAATTCTTTATGAGTTTCTAAGTAGATGTATATTAAAAAAGTCATTAAGTTTGCTTGATTTTACCTGATCCATTGATTCTGGGAAATGTCAATGTTTGACATTCATACTGAAGTTGTGACTCTAAGATGGTTAATTTTTTCTTCTTTTTACATTTCCATCAAGTATCAACTCTTCTCATCTCATCTCACAATATAGTAGAAAATGTAAATCAGCCTAACATTGTCACCTTTGCTTGTGTATGCTCTCCATAATCTGGTCATCACCATTGGCCAACTAAAGTCATCATCATTGGTTGTGTAATCCATAATCTAAAGTCATCACCAGTGGCCTCCCTTCTTGTATTTTTTTTCTAGATAGAGACCTAATCCACTCACTGTACAATGTTTTATCCCTACCTGAAGAATGATGACATGAAGACTAACCACTGGCCATCTTTCCAATAGTCATTACTCTCATGTTCCTATTTCTCATATCGATAATCCAAACCAAAGGCTACAAAATTCCTTTCACTTGCTTCTATCGCATTCCTTTTCTAAGTCCATTCTTAAAATGATGTTATAAAACACAGGCTGGTAGAATCACCACTATTAAACCACCAAAATGAGCCAAAACAAAATCTTAACATTCTTTAAGTTAAATCTTTAGTAAAATAAGAACATTCACCAGATTCAAATATGAAACTTGCAAAATCACATGATTGAAATCTATATAAAAAAATAGTATAGTTTAAAATTTGGTTGTATCTAACTTGTTTATGAAGAGATTTGATGAGCAAACACTTTAACACATTTATTCTACAGCTAAAATTGTGAAAAATATTAGTTGACAATGCCGCTAAGGTATGATCACAAGCTAGGGATAGTCTAAAGTAAATACATACTGACATGGCCAGCTTGCTTGAAACCATAGAGTTCACAAAGGAGATGGAAATATATGACTTGCATTTCTGGACGTACTACTCACAAGGAAAGGTGATGGTTCCCTTGCTAGATAGGTATACACAAATGTGACACATGCCAATCTATATGTCCCAGTATCATCCAATAACCATCATTCTCAGATTCTTAAAAAACAAGCATCATAGATGCATTGCCAACTAGCACCTACAGGATAGCACATGAAGATGTAATGTCCCCTACTAGGAGTATGCCTGTTTTCCATATTTAAACATACTCCATCCTACTTATTATGCCTTAAATCAAATTATTAAAACTAGAGAACCATTAGTATTCATAATACAATTGATAATTACTATATTTAAGCCCAGTCCTTACTTCTTTCCTAATCATCAACCCTAATGGAGGATGGGGAATAACTATGTTAAGGCACTAGAAAACTATTCTCCACAAGTAGGTCCCAAGAGTTTCAGGAACACCTGTCTATACCACCTCTTAGGCTCCCTGAGGGTTTCAGGAACACCCGTCCATACCACCTTCTTGGGGCTCACGTACCTTGTGAGATATTAATACCGCCTTTCCCTAACAAATCTAACCAATCCACATGAGGGGCAATAGAGAATGATTAAGGATTGTGTCATTAATATACTAATTTCTTATGTATTATGAATGTATATGAATATATATGAAATTAAGCATAGCAATCATATAAATGTTAATTCCCTAATACGTGTGAGAATAAGTGAAATAACTTATATTATAGACCATGTGTTTGCCTATTATTCCCAATAGAATTCAAATAGGACATTATTGAAAATGAGCATATAATTCAAAAGGTAAGATACAGTATACCAATCTGCTGTTACAAATAATGATTGTAAATAATCCAATCTGCTGTAATGGATGATCGTTGTTGTGATCGAACTAAGTCTCCAGTTGATATTTGATATCAACCTCGTCTTCTTCCATGCTCCCTTAAATGCTTGGTGTTGTTCTTGTGAACTCCTTCGTCGGGGATGGAAGGTTATGGCTTTCTCAAGATGGTGACCATTGGAATGAGAGGTGTCCCTTTGCCAATCGCATGCCCTTTCATGACTAAACCGCTCCTTCAGATTATTATTATTTATTTTAACTAATCCTTAATATTGTCTTAGAGGAGAT
This sequence comes from Cryptomeria japonica, assembly GCF_030272615.1. Lineage (NCBI taxonomy): Eukaryota > Viridiplantae > Streptophyta > Pinopsida > Cupressales > Cupressaceae > Cryptomeria > Cryptomeria japonica. Next base: position 731,262,653 of record NC_081407.1, on the reverse strand, counting down.
CGCTGTCACTAAGAGAAGAGGATCGATCTCTTCAGGCAATTATTATTCACTATCAAATCTTATTACATGCGGTCTTTATTAATATATTTGCTTTAATTTACTAATACTTATGAATGCAGTTGGCTCATCAAGGAATGTTATACTAACACGGGTCTGTTTCTTCTTATTTGATGCCTGGTCAGCCAGCATTATTCCCTCAGCATGATTACTTATGAAGTCACAGCATTATTCCCTCAGCATAATTACTTATGAAGTCGCAGCATTATCAAGCAGATTACTCTCATCTTGTTAAAGTTTGGGTTAGCATAAGTGATCATATCCTTTGCTAAGGAATCCAATCAGCACCCTGCTATTCTAGACGTGGATTACTTGCTCTATGGTGGATGTAACTTGCTGCCGGCATCTTCTCTTGAGAGAAAATCATGAAGTCTTATAAATAAGACGATTTTCTGAATTAACTATATCTGAACTCACCCTAAGGACGTTCTAGAAGATGTAACTAAGGCGGGGACATGACAGAAGACCAAATTGACGACAAAGTCCAATATTTAACAAATGATTTTATGGAGAATGGCTATTCTAATAAAACAAATTATGAGGGCCTTTAAGACCAAAAATGCAAAAATCAAAGCAAAGGCTTTCCCCCTCTATAGTAAAAGAATATCTAGCAAGTTGGCAAAAGTTTTGACATTAATCCCCTTTGCTTTCATAATTTTATAGTTCAGAGAAAAAAAATTGAAAAAAGATTAAAGAGCACTATTAAGATATTTTATATAAAAGCTTTGCCTTGTATAAGATTCTTCAAAAACAGCACATAATATGTGCATTTGAGATAAGGTGTTGGTGAAAAAAAAACTGTTCTATGGAAAGAAAATTATGGGAAGCCAAAGAAATCAGAAAAAGTCAAATAATTTAAATGGGAGTGATGATCTTGAGCTTAGTCACCTAATAGCTGGAGTGTGTGGCTTTAAATATAAGGTCAACACCATGATTTTACAACAATAGGGAAAGATATGAAATGGTTTTATGTAATGTCCCCTTCCTAATTTGCCCTAGAATCCCAACTGCAACAAATTAGGGTTAGGGTTACATCTTACCAAGTAAAATCTCTCTTTAAATTATAAGATCTTGAATTTGAATCTTGATTCTAAATTAGAGTCTCATTTGTATGTGATACCTCAGTCATATAAGCTATGGAATAAGGAGACATGGTAGAGTGCTTTAAGACGGCCATTTCTCCCTCCATGCAATCCCTCTCCATTCTTCCATGGCTAGAGATCTTTGAGTTTATCAACACTCCCTCAACGTAGGGGTTGGAAAGGAAATTGCAGTAAGGTGCCCTTAGCCATTCTCTCCCTTTCACAACACAGTGCAATAGGGTGCCCTAATAGCTGTTCTCCCTCAATTGCAGATTTCCTTCCTTCCTTTTGATAGACTATTGCAGTGTTAAATGTATATTTTAATGCTTATTAATATATAACATATATACGAAATAAATTCATATATCAACTGAACAACAATTTCTATATTACCAAGCCTGTTAATGGGCTGGAAAGGGTTCATCCTTTGAAACATGATGTTAGTCCAGCATCTTGGTTGCCACCGAAGCAGGGATGGATCAAAGTAAACTTCAATGGTGCTGCTAGAGGTAATCCGGGTCCATCAAGTGCAGGGTGCATAGCGAGAAATTATCAAGGTCAGATATTGGCTAAATGTAGACTTCGATTAGGAACGGGAACTAATAATGAAGCTGAGATTAATGCAGCTCTTTTGGCTATTCAAATGGCAAGCAAGTTGGGGGTGGTGGACCAAACAGTGGAGATGTTTGAATGACCAGGTGGATTAGTCTCTTTATCCCAAGGAATGAGGTGGCACGATAGGCATTGCCAAGGTGGCATATCTTTAATGCAGACTAAGCTGGTCAGAGAATGTTAGCAGCCTGGTGTCAGAGTAGATATTTACGACAAGCTTGTGCTTTTGATGCGCTTTTGATGCTGGAGCATACGTATCCAAGTATGGCGATCTCTTTGTACAGCACAAGAGAGAAGGTGCAACAATTTGATTGTGATGACGGCAGGGTAAATATGTATTGTACAATATTGGATTTGGTGAGTAACGAGGAAAGGGATAATTTAATGTCCCTCGTTCCCAAGTGTCAAGTGCATTTAAGGAAACTTTTTAAATGTGAAGATTTCGTACATGAGTTAATGGGAATATTTCAATTTTTAAAGCTCTCTATGCAACTCATTTATTGAGTCGGACAGCATTATGAGGTGTGTGTCATAAAGCATTGCGCCTTCATTGAGGTGAGGTTATTTGTAGTTGTTTTCATCTCCTATCGTCCAGGTGAAGTTTGTATGTTTCTTTGTGAGGAAAGCCAAGGCCAAGAGATAATGGAACCAAATTTCTCCTTTTAGGCCTCAAAACCGATGGTAGCTTTTTGGGGGCGCATTTCAGACGATCACTATTGCATGTGTTCAAGATTGGCGACCAGGATTTCTTGAACAGAATTAAAATTGTATTGGGTGATGAATACCTGAATGCAAAATTTCGGTACCTCGCCAATGTAGACATTGCCACAATGTTTCTGCCGTGGTGTCTTCAATTGGAGGATAAGGAATCAGTGAACTGGTTGATAAGCAACTGTGTTAAGGAGGAATGGTGCAGGGGTTTTGAGAAACTTGCGGGGATGGCAAGGAATGGCGAAGGGTTGTTTGCCCTAGCGGAAGCTGGCTTCATGTGAGTGAGTTCACTCCCCCATTGAGGCCTTTCCTCCTTTGAGGTGCCAATTGCAACAAGGAGGTGCATAGGGCGTTGGATCAAATTGGATTGAATGGAGTAAAGGACTTCCTGATAACAAGAAATGCACAGGCCATCAAGGTCGAGCTAGCAAAATGGGGGTCATATGTCGAACAACCACCATCAATGGCTGAAGTCTCTCCAAAGTGTAAACACGGAAGACTGAAGGGGTCGACCAAGACAAAGCCGATCCGTGCCTTGGTGATGGGTGAGTCTTCATGTCACAATGTTGTTGCAGAGAGGATCGATTCGCTAGATGTTCGGGCAGATCTGTTTGATGTCAAAGGGAAATCCGTTAGGGAGGCAAGTTAGTATGTTTTAGTCTGTTAAGAAGAAATGTGTATCCAGAGTCATGCACTCTGTTTTTTGCAAGATTTTTGGGTTGATGTAGGATGGATCGATTACTGTGAATGATATAGTAGAACTGGGTGATATGTTTTTTTGGTATTAGTGGGTATTTTCCTGATATTTTGCAGACAATGTAATTCCTTTCATAATTAATATAAAGCAATTTCTATATTACCACAGTGGATTGGAATATTCACAAGTTATATTCTGATCTGATTATTACAATGTTCAGTATTTTGTAATCTTCTTTTCTACTGTTCGATTGCTATTAAAGCTCTTCTTAGATGCTGATTACTTTTCTTCTTCCATCCCTTCATTCCATATCCTTTTATACTATCCTATTTTATTGAGGAGATATATCTCTTGGAAAAGAGACATCCATTTAAAGGGTCATGCCTCCTCATTGTTGTCTTATCAGATCTGCACTTTTGATTCCCTTCCATATTCCCCCCTCAAATGAGGTTCTCTTTTCCCTTGTATATCTCATGTTTGAGGGAGTCAAAACTTTTCATGTCTTTTGACCATTCATTAACTTAAATTAAATTTTAATTATATTCTTTTATATTTTAATTTAATTTTTATTTTTTATTCTTTTGTATTTTAATTTTATTATTATTTATTATCAAATTCTATTTCAAAGTGGGGACGTTACATTTTATATCACTACAATCATTATTTGTGATGGAAGCAGTATGCAGCTTCAAAATCAAATATGATAAGAGCTTGCATTCATTATTATGCTACCTTAGCCAAGATCCAGCTCTATTTCTTGCGAAGATTTTGCAGCTGCTCAGACTGGCAGCTGGCAAGCATTTGAGTGGAGACTTCAAGAAGACTTTGCTGGAGGTGAAGAAAAAAGTGGGAGCCATCCTTGGTGATAGCAGGTTGGGCACCAACAGGGAGATGGATCACATTGTAGATTATAACTCAAGGGAACTATTGAACCCTAAGCTTCATATTTCGATGCTTACTCTGGGGTCTAGCCAAAAAGGTGTACGGATACAACAGTTGTAACAACCTGCTGATTTCTCTGTGTTCTCAACAGGTTTATTTGCCTGTCTATTTAATTTCTCCTCAGGGGATTAATGCAAAGAACAATTGACAATATAGCTTGCATATGACGATCAATATATAACAGTCCAATTTTTTTTCCGATTAAACTACAGTTATTCTGCAAATTCTGATATTAAAGAGCAAAATGTCATAATACCAAATTAGAGGTAACATCAAATTCTAAACTTCTATTACTGTGAAGATATTGCTCTTACACAGTCTTTGCTTCAATAATATTGCAGGCATGGTTAATAAATGGAGCAGTATTATCCTTAGCACCTCCTAAACAACCTACAAGTCCCCTCAAATATATCAGATGTGTCCTCCTTTTGCTAGGTGACTCCTATAAACCCTCAGGCAGCTGACCTTGCAGTTCTTACGCCATACATTTGTTGTTTTATTCGCTAAAGGACCTTCACAATGCTGTGGCTACCTGGGATCTGTTTCCATGCCTTAACCCCTTTAAAACCCTCAATTCAGACGTCATATTTATCTCATATCACTGAAAGAGGACAAAAGAATGAAAGATTCATGTTAGATAGCCAAGAAACCCATAGGTCTCTCTTAAGAATTTAAAAAAGGACAAGTCCTGATTCTAAAAACTCAATGAAGTGGCATGTTAATAGAGTCTAGTGGTAAAGAGCTCTTTCTAATTTTTGTGTGGTTGTTGGACTTCACACATAAACTGGTGGTTATTGTTAGGAAGGACTGGCTCCCTTCGATAAAATATCAAATCAAATTTGCAATGAGCTGCCCTTCCTATTTTGTCATTGGTTAGCCCTATCTATGGAGATGTAAAGATTGGACGAATGCGAATATAGTTGTATAGAGGTATCCAAATGCATATGCTTGTTAGCAGGCTGTTGCAGACATCCCATATATCATAAGAGAGACTACAATAGAATTCACAAATAGGACTCCCCATGCCTCTGGAAGTCGCATCTATATTTGTTGGCACTAAATTCATAACGGTCTAGCTTACCCTGCAATCTATTAGCTTCAGGGACATATGTTGGTCATGGTGAGTGGCTATATAAGAAAGCAAGATAGGAAATATGCTACCCATGACAATTGGTTATCATATTACTACATTTTATTCTCCCATAAGTCATAGACTTTCATTTTTGGCTTCTGTTATTTCTGATATATTTTAACAAGCAGGGACACGTGCAAAATTCATATTATGCAATCCAAAACTAATTTAAAGAAGTTTGACAGAACACTTCTATTGTTAGGAAAAAGGACACAACGAATGAGATCAAACTTAAAAAGAAAAGGGGCTGCAATGCCACAGAATACTAGTGATCAATTCAATCATGAAGCAACAGTTATTTTTATGCAATTACCAAATTCGTGTTCTGTTTTGCTTTGAGAAACTTTGAAAGTTGAATAGATGTAAGGAAAGCACAAAGCATACATAGATGAGTGGACATGCAGAGGGTCATACAATTCACCATATAAAAATTGTAACAACAAAAAATCATTATTAGCTTCATGTATTGACCATACTGACTCTGAATATTCAGGAAGAAGAATCCGAGAAATGCAGTTGCATTTCCTTAAGTCACAGAAAATGTAATATATTTGGCTTGTTTAACTCTCTACAAGATTTCAAGCACATTTTGCTCTGTTTCTTCATAATATATCCTCAACATAAAATAATTATCGAGAAACTCAGAATTATAGAAAAAATTCAAAGTTTATCAGTCCTATCTGTGTTACCATTTAATGTGCATCTTTCAGGTACAACACAAAACAGAACACTGTCTAACAATAAACCTTTGTTTAGATTAGAAAAGGAAAATCCTTGTTAAAAGATAACAAAATTAAACATTAGAACCTAAGAAAACTGCCTCTAACTTTTTAGAATATGTACAATTTAACTCTTCAGGGTTTGAACATATATTGTGAAAGGAACTAAGAAACAACCTATCATTTTAGTTCTAAGGCAGCGGCACAAAGCTTATCAGCATTTCTAATCAAGCAGAAATTTTTTTCTATTCATGCTTAATGGAATACACCTACAGTATCTAGCAAACACTCAAACCCTCCACCTAAAAGTAGAGACGAATAATAAAGAGTATAACACAAGAATTGGATTAACAACAAACAAGATAGATAAACTGAAAATAGATATTTGTATCCAAAGATACAAAGTTCAAATTGATATTTATTGCAATACAAAGCCTGCAAGTTACTATCGACCAATTTTCAACTTACAAAATCACAATCACAAGATTATTCAAGACACCTTTGAACAATGATTTCAATACAAAAATAATTATCACAATCACTGGTCCATGAAAAAACGTGTGCTAATGGCATATATTTATAAGCATTTATAAAGTTTTGCAAGAGAAATAATTAAAAAACTAACTGAAACTTCTACACTATGAATAGAATTCTTGTGCACAAAGCAAGTTTAATATACAATATGGTCAACATATCCAACACCTAAATCAAGAAGCCTTCAAATAGATATTTGATAAGCATACCTATCAGCTAAAAATAAACCTTCTACAAGGCCAAACAATAATAGCAAATTTATGAATAGCCATTCTAAAAACAGATTCTTTAGAATCTGATAATCTTTTCAAAAATAGCTCAAGCTAAAAATAGTCACTCTAACACTTGCTCCTGACAATGAATCTAACAAAGCTTTTTCGTTCTAACCATCACAAATCCTCTTGAGAAGCCCTAAAACCTTATGAACAATCTAGGTGACTTCAGTATGATTTCTTCCCTTCGAACTTGTGCAATTCAGTGTTCTATACCTAGATCATGTCTATGATGAAAATAAGCACCAATGCTTGAGCAACTGTGATGGAACTTGAAGAACATGCCATTAAAGACAAACAAAATGTTGTCAAAACTTGTTTTAACATCATCTTTGGTAATCTGAAGATGAAACCTTGGCTCTAGCATATTGGAGGCATGCTTTTTGAATTTCCCTCATGTTCTCAAACTACTACCCCTCTCAAGACCACCAAGAGCATTTGGAGGCACTTTATCACTTAAAGCATTTTGACATATTTTTTATTAGACAATTTGACATTAGGAGGTGTAAATGTGCAACATAGAGTATGCACTTTATGTCTAATTTTGAATTGAGATTTTGACATTGAGATAGGGTGGGTGCACCCAAGGCATAAGATGCACCTTCTCTTCTATTCATCAATTGGAAACTTAGCATAAGGGCACCATGGGCACACTTAGGCAACTTAGAGCACTTCTTTTATGATTCCAACTTGACAAAGTAACTTGAAAAGGTCAATGGGCACATCCAATGTCCTTGGAGCACTTTTTGGTTCTGATTTCACTTTGACAATTTAACATTCTTCATGGACACCCCTAGCCACTTCAGCATCAAAACATTGTTTTTCATTGATTTGATAGAGTTTAATCATGCAAGTTAAAAAGTGCACTTTTATTCTAACGTTTCACTGACATTTATCAGTTAAGTGAAAAAAGTGTTATTTGAATGATATATTTCTCTGTTGACATTGAAAACGATGTGCACTTTGTCTTAAATGATTTTTCCTTGCAACACAACACCACACCCCCTAAACAAGCCCAAGCTTCTTGGGAACATTTTATAGTGATTTTGACCCTCTAATATGACTTTCTCTGCCTGTAAAAAATCCTGGACCACATGAATGCTTTATCCTAACTTGAAATTGCCTTCAAGTACCTTCTCTTTATCACAACATGCTTCAAAAGATCTATTGTTCATTTGCCTACCTCTACACTTCGCTACCTTTCCCTATATCTCAGCTGACAAGGCCACCTCACCTATCATTCTTGAAAAAGCTTCTACTTTAAACCCAACAAAGATGATAGCTAGAACAACAACCATCAAATTGACAAACATAAAAACAAGGACTTGGATATTGACATACAAAAGATAAACAACAAGTTTTACACTTAGTATTTGGCTTGATACAAACAAATTTCTGTGTACAACACTATGTTGGTTTTACAATGTAAATGCCAAACAGGTTTATTAAATTTGATTTCAACGGCAATGTCTTGTTTAGCTCTTTAAGCTCATTTCGTTGGCATCAGCCAAGAAGTAAAGAAATTTCTGTAACCTAGCAAAGAAAAATCATAGTTTGGGAACTAACCAGCTTCAAGCCATCACCAACAGTTAATATCGGATTCAAAGTGTCTAAGCCCTGCACTCACAGAATAAAGACAAAGATCAAAAACCATCCTTGGAAAGATCTCCATCAGGAGGTCAGCTAAAATCAAAACAAAATGCTTATGACACGACAAGGAATGAAACACAAGAAAATCAACTGAAATACAGCCACTTCTTTACTCTAGTGATCTTGTATTTATTGCAGAAGGAATTTATATTTTACCATGCACAGGATTTGAAAGCAATAGAAAAACAAGCAGCAAAAAAAGAACAGTTCTGTTTGATACAGAATTTATATTATTTATACAGTTTGCAAAAGATTACAAAGCATGGCACGTGATCCTCCTTTTAGCACTAAGGTAGGATTTGGAAAATGGAAACCTCAAGTGAAAAGAATTATTTCTCTAATGAAAAAGGTAGGACGGCCATTTGATCAAACAGTAAGCATAATAAACTATTATTGTCGGTAATGCAGATGCAACCATAAAGGGAAGGAGATAGTGCAAGGCTAGATCTTATTCAATTGGTTATGTGAAAGATAATAAATATGACAGGTGATTAACAATACACTTTAAAGTAATGAGGTAATAAGATCATCTAATTGCAGCCATCAGTTACAAGTATTGACTTACTGAGAGAGTGTACGGTGTATTAGGAGGAAAATTGACTAGCGAAAAATCTGGGCCAAGATCCATTAACACGTATTCTTCTTCCTCTTCTATCTGCATCACCACCAACACCATTCACCCCCATTTCATATGCGGTGAGCATTATTATTGCCATTCATCTTCGACAAAGAGAAGCCACTATTTTAAAATCAATTACATGCAATGCATAAAGAAGAGAGTAGTCTTTACCGATATCGATTCTGTCGGATGAGCCATCGACCAACCACAAAACCATCTACTCCTAGGCTGATTTAGAAAACAAATTCATCTAAAATTAAAACAGAGTTTTGAAAGGTTTTACCAATTGCAGCACTCTCTACATTCAGAGTGCAATTACATTCAAAATACAAATAGTCCTTCAACAATTAACAATATTCCATTCAAAATTTAAAAATATAAGAATACGAACAATTACAGCACGCACGTAAAATAGGGTAATGAGATCCTTAAAGTCTTCACAAAACTGAAAACAAAGAGTACTTCAAACCGTGACCTGTTAAAAGCAACTTAGCAAAAAATTTCATGCAAAAACCCAACTGAGTTTTTGTGTGTAGGTCTTGTACAGTTGGGCACCTAATACCTTTTGTGGGTAGGGGAAACTGTGTTAAAGAATTTTAAAGCAAACTATTATATGTAGTCTCAATTACAGGCAACCCTTTCAGTTTGGATTTTAGGATTTAGTGCATAGATAAATTGGAACTGGATGTATGTATCTATGTATATACATATATATACATATAGAAATACGGCACTGGCTACCCAGGCAGCAAAACGGCTTGGAGCATCCCATCAATTTGCCATGCCTGCATACCCCTCTAATGTACGGCACTGGCTACCGAGGCAGCAAAATGGCATGGAGCATCCCATCCATGTTTATGTCTGCATACCCATCTAATGTACGGTGTTCTGTCAACATTGGAAGGGTATGCAAAAAAAAATTTATACACATAGGGGAAGAGCATTAGTAGCCGTTATAGTTAATTTCGTGCGCCCACAAATATTAAATGGTACATCGGATTTTGATTTTTTTTTTTAGTTGTCTTTGTATGCGACTTAACTACTTATAGCTATTGATCTGGCTTCTGGTAGTAACGATGCACGTTGTGGAATCAGTTATGCACACAAAGTGTTCCCTATACCTAACTAAAGATGTTACAGTAACCGTCAACTCAAAATCACTAGTACTTGTTGACAAATGTCCCAATAGTGGTGCACAAATGTCCCAATAGTGGTACACAAATGGGACAAACGTTCCAATAGTGGTACACAAATGGGTCAACATAACAATAAGGTGGCGGTTATTGGGGGGTCAACATGACAATAAGGTGACGGTTATTGGAACTATGTTATCTATTGGTGCTCTTCCCCTAAATCTTCCAGTTTTAAAACAATTAGAAAATGGAATTTCTTAGAAAATAGGTAGTTGTGTAAATTTCAATCTACAAAATATTTTTTGCTCTTTACATGTACAAATGACTTCTAATTAATGTCATTGTAAACAAGTGCAACATAGTGGCGAGTACTTGTCTTAATAATTTTTAGTTTAATAATAATATTTCTTATAATTATTAGAAATATTTTTTTATTGTAACTAATATTAGCCAATCATTTACAAGTAAAATATTTTTTGTAAATTATAAAGTTAAAAAACATGCATCTATATTATAGAAAAAAGTTGAAAAATATAAAACAAAAGAAAATAATTTAATAACCATTTAAACATGACAAAGGAATTTCAATAACATATTAAAAAAGGTATGACTTTTTCCTTTTGTGAATAATAAGATTTTGATTATTATTAATAATTTATATTATTAAAATAATATATTATTTTTTATTTTATTTTTTAAGTTGTAAAAATAAACCTTTGAATAATTGATTTGTTTGGAAACAAAATTTAAAATAAACTGATTTAATTTTTTATTTTTTTAATAAATTAATAAATCAAAAAATGTCATTAAATTTTTTATAACTTATATTACATGTGAATAAACTCATAATGAATATTTTAGATCAATTTTTTTTATGAATAATTGATTTGTTTGGAAACAAAATTTAAAATAAACTGATTTAATTTTTATTTTTTTTAATAAATTAATAAATCAAAAAATGTCATTAAATTTTTTATAACATATATTACATGTGAATAAACTCATAATGAATATTTTAGATCAATTTTTTTTATGTTGCTTAGGATTTTTTCACAATGATTTAGTTTCATTATCCTTGTTTTTATAAGATTTAATGTTTTTTGGTTTGATGATTAAATTAATATGGATATTTATCTTTTTTGCCAAAAAAATATTATTGAAATTTAGTTTATTTTGATTATAAATTAAAGAACATTTTAAGTATAATACATATTTTTAAATTTTTATTTTTTTTTATCTTGTTCATAGGTTAACTTAAAAGAACTACCTATTAGAACAAATAATGAAGTTAAAATTTAAGCACTTATTTTAGATTCACAAAATTGTGTCATTTTTCAGAAACTCAAATTAAAGAAGGTAAAATGCGTGGTGATTCCGAAAAAACCTGAGATGCGTTGTTCCCATAAACCGGCCTATAAGAAGCAAAACGATATTGGATATTAGCCAATCGTTTGCAACAAAAAGATTTATTTTATGCATTGAAAAGCATTTACTTTACACAAATTATTTTGCTTTTAACATTAAAAAATTAAACGTAATTTATTTTTATTTTCACCTAAAAAAATTTCATCTAAAATATTTTGTTTTTAACATCTAAAACTGCAGTAAATGTCACTCGCTACACCACATGGATGTGGTAGCCAATGCCTAGAAATACATACATACATACATACATATATATACATATATAATAGACAACCCTTTCAGTTTAAATTTTAAGATTTAGTGCATAGATAAATTGGAACAGGATATATATATATATATATAATGTACATCATAGTTTGTAGACTTGGCAAGTGCTTAGCATGTCACTGAGTGGTCGTCTAAATTTTGCAGCCCAAGCCCCGAGTTTGTGCAAGTTTAAGTCGCCATTTTTTTGTGGCAAGTGCTTAGCATGTCACTGAGTGGTCGTCTAAATTTTGCAGCCCAAGCCCCGAGTTTGTGCAAGTTTAAGTCGCCATTTTTTTGTGTCAAGTTTTTAACTGTAACTAGTGAGTCTTTTGGCAAGTACTCGGTGAGTTTGTTAACTCATGCTGCCCCTGAAATACATTAAAAATAAAATAAAAAAAAATTTAAAAATAAAGGGAAAATAGCAGAAAAACACTTTAAAATATAGATCTTTTCTTTTATCAGCCCTATCCAGCCCTATTGAAGATACACAACAACATTGGGGCATTCTAGAGTGAATTGGAGGGATTTTTTAGGGGTTTGGAAGAACAACTTTTTGGAATTTTGTGTTTGCACCATTTTCTAGAATTTCACATTTTGGTTGTGTACTGTTTTCTACCTTTTCAAAAATGATTAAAATGGTGAATCGTGAAGGTCTATATGGTTTTGAAAGCCTTCCTATGATGTATTTTATAGCTGCATTTTTTATAATAGTATTTTTTTCAAAAATTTAAGTGTCTTTTAAGATGCTGAGTTTTGCCAATCTTGAAATCTTTAGGTCTGCCAATTCTAAGTTTGCAACCTATATTATAAATAGAATCATATATGCAAATTTCAAATTTGTAGAGTTTAAACTGTTGTTTTTAGGCTCAATGAACTGCTGCTTTTGCAGTTATTAAAGGGTTTAAATTTATTTATTTTATTTATTTTAATTATATTTTAGACACTTAAATTTATTTATTAAATTATTTTTAAATATTCATTTACAAATTTGCATGACTAGCTAATTGATACTGTTCAATTAGGATTTCATCTGTCATATATCCTCAACTTCTACTTCGTGCAACCTAAAGTAAATAGTAAATAGTAAATACTTGTTTGACAGAGATTGAAGATTAAAGATTCTCATTTTTGTATACTAAGTAACAAAAACAAAACAAAAATTATTTGTCTTGAACACTTATTTCTCATAGTGCTAGCATCAGTAACAAACAGGGTCAACCAAAGCTTATAGAGGCTAAATTTGAGAGTTTGGTCATTTGATGTAGAGGGGGTAAAACAACTATGCATGTTGGAGTGCATCACTAGAGGTAACGCACATCCTGTTCAATCTGGGGCAAAGGTGTAGAGGGATATGGCGCCTTGTCACACAAACAAAGGGATGAAATAAATAAATTGTGGGGTTGTGATGAAGAAAAAAATATTTATACCAAGGGGTACCATCCATTCTTACTAATACTAGTAATTTCCAAGAGTCAAAACTTCATGCTTTTCCATATAATTCAAGTGTGATATAGCCTAAGGGGAAAACTGAGGTGACTTCTAATGCTCCAAACTCAATGGAAAAGTATTCAATGTGCAAAATAAGGATGATGCAAATGATGCCACTAGAAAAGATGGCATTTTGTTCCATATGGCTTGCTTTGATTATTAAGGATATTGTTGGAAGGGGGTTGTGGCAAAGATAATGAGAGTGAGACCTTCATTTGTACCACCAAAGGAGACAAAATTGAGAACAATAATATTGAATAAGAACTACTTCAATATTAGAATTATAATGGACGAAGTGAAGGCTACTCTGATCACTAGTAAATGTAGAATAGTCATGGATGGGTGGATGGTCATTAGGCATAACCCACTCGTCAACATCATGGCCACATGTACAAAGGGCCCTTACTTTGTAAGCATTGTTGATTGTTTAGGGCACTACAAGGATGTCAATTTTCAATTCCAAATCCTCAAAGATTTGGTTGAGGTTGGGTCAAAGAGTGTGGTGCAAGTAGTGATAGATGAAGCTTATGTGTGCAAAGCCATAGGGAAATTGCTCGAGGCAACCTACAAACATATATGGTGGACACCTTGTGTGCATACCATCAATAGCGCACTCAAAGACATGGGCGAAATTGATTGGATCAAACAAGTCATTTCTGATGCTAGAAATTGCACCACATTTCTATTAAAAATTTGCACCTAGTATTTGTTCTAAAACATGTAGCCATTTTTTATAAAAACTGCAACTACTTTTTTCAAGGAAAATGGCAAATTTAGTCAAATTTTTTAAGCATTCCTATTTGTAAAAAATCACACCAATATTAACTTGTTAAAGGATTAGGATTGTGGTTGATTGTCAGGGTGATGAACATCCAATTAGATGGCATATTAATCCCTAACACTATGTAATGATTGTAAGGTAGGTTGTCATGTCCCCTCTACCTATGAGGTATAAGTTAATATTTTTGATTAAATAAAAAGTGCTTATAAACACTAAAAACTAAACTAATTACACGATAATATTATAATAATATTAATTATTGTTAATAATAAAAATAAAAAAATTTGCATTTGTGGCCCAAAATGGTTTAGATTTTCAATAGTAATAAAAGTATTTGCGATTGTGGGCCAACCTATTTGTTTTTCCTAGGCCAACCTATTTCCACAAATAGGTATAAAAGTCAATTTACAATATGTTTCAACTCTCCTTCAAGCTTCTTGTAATATGGTCTGATTAAATCCTTTATGTTATCAATTAATCTTGGGCTTGTAGCCCCCAATCTTGTTAGTGATGGGTTGACACATCAGTTTTCAAATAGGACATATGAGGGGTGGGTGCAAGAAGTTGGGTCCCAATTCCGCAAAAGTTTGCGAGCAAAAAAAATTGCCGCTAGAAACGAGTGCTCGTTTTTTAAGAAACGAACACCCGTTTAGCTTCAGGGCCCCGACCCATAAAAATAAAATGACTACCTCTTTAGGATCAGACCACCATAGAGAAACAGGTGCACAATTTTTAGAAACAGGCACCCGTTTCTAAAAACGGGTACACGTTTCTAAAAACGTGTACCCGTTTCTAAAAATGGGCACACGTTTCTTAAAATGCTACAAATTTCAAAACGGGTGCCTTTTTTTGAATTTTAAATAACGGGCGCCCGTTTCATAATAGATGGAGCGGGAAACACACATATGCCTCGATTTTGGCTTCGGGTTAGGCTTGGTGGGACCAAGCCTATGCTTGGACCTCCAAAAAAATGACTAAGGCACTGGAATACCAGATTTCTACCTTGCCGTAATTTTTTGAAGGTCTTCCTGATTGTATTTTTTGATGAAACAAAAACCCATTAGATTTCTCACTGTCCTGATTTAAAAAATGTAAATTTCATAGCAATCTGATTATTTTTACTATTTTTGCATTATTTATTAATCAAAAGTGGTACCTAAATGTAAAATAGTGAGGTTCAGTAAAGCTTTAATAATTTTTTGGTTTTTTAGGTTTTTTGGAAAATAAATAATATTACATCAATCTAAATACAATTCTTTTGAAGATTTAAAAATATGAAATTTTCATCAAATTATGGTGGTCGTACACCAGATGTTTTGAAAATGTACTTTATAGTCAATAAAAAATTAAATTAAAAAATAGGAAAAAATATTTTCATCAATATTTGGTGTCTTAGGTATCTTTTCCCAGAAGGATTTGCAAAAATTCATTTATTTACGTTAAAATATGGTGATCGTACACATGTGTGGTATGGTCCAGAAACAAGCATTTTGAAAAGTGGTTTTTAAACATGCCTACTAAAAATAAATTTCTACTATGTGGATATTGAAATAAATTACATATTTGAAAATTAGACTCCAAGCACTACATTTTTTATCACTGAAGGTTTTTCATATTCAATCTCTAAGTGCCTCAAATTTTGACATCAATCGACAAAAAATTTGAAAAATAGGGAAAACACTTCCACTTTTTGCCCAAAAGTGGGACTCAGCTTCTTGCAGCCACCCTGAGGTATACTTGTTGTTGATATCCATATGATAAGACCAGAACTATAAAATGCATCACTTGAACTCTAAGGAGATCCCCATAAGTGTAATTGATTTCCAATTTATTGGGCTAGTCCCTTTCCGTGGTGTACAAAAGATGTGGCATAAAACTAAGTATCTCTTAAACCTCTTTGTAGATGATTTTTGTTCAACTTCACTATCTCAATGTGATTTTGATAGGCTAGGAATTCTACATAATTAAATCATAGAAACGAGACTCGAACTTGACAAGGGTGACTTGACTCGAGACTCTGGACTCGGCAAAAAAAGTCGACCAAGACTTGGCAAAGTGAAAAACCCAAGAAATTTAGAGATTTTTAAGGATTTAAAACTTGTTTCATGCACCCTTTATTAAATAAACCTTAAATACACAATAACATCATCAAATAGAAGCTAACTTGATCATATACACATGTATACATCAATCACATAAGTATAAATGCAAATTGTAGTTGAAAGAAATAGCAAATCTAGATATATAAATATTGTCAAATGCATACAAAACCCATGGAATATGAGATTCATGACTCAAATGTTCCACACAAATATCAAAACAATAATTGTAAGTCCATGGCTCAACGTAGCCTGCATCCCTCCTATGAAGGCAAGTAGGTCCTGGATGATTCAACAGCCATAGTCTTTGTCCATGACTCCATGCCACCCTAACCAACATCAGTTGTGACTATGTCTACTCATGCTCTAACCTCCTCCTCTACTATGGCTACAACCTCAGGCTCTCTATTTGCTTGGTTGACCCAATCAATCTCCTCGTCATTAGAGACAGGATCCATAGCCTCAATGATCCACACAACGTGTTAGATGTGAGAAAAACCCAACAATAGAAGGGGTGCGGGAAACACACTTTCCCCATAGACTGAGAGTAGGGGTTCGGGGGCTATGCCCCCCCCAAAAAAAAAAATATTAGAGAACAACATCAAAAAATGTTCGTTTTTGTCATTTTTTGAGATTTAAAAAAAATCAGTTTTTTTAGTTTGGCCGAGTCCAGTCATAAAAACTCGCTGAGTCTGAGTTGAGTCTACGAGTCCCTAGACTTGCCAAGACTCGAACGAGTTCAAGACTGAGCCCCTAGGACTCACCCAAGGTCACTTGGCTCGGGACTCACCGAGTCCTAGCGAGTCCAAGAACTCTAGAATGTATATTAATGTTGATTTGATTATCCACAACAAAGGCCATTAATGCAAGGTACACCTGGTTTCCAACATCTTGCTTCATGACTTGTCAATAGCCCTAGTGGGTCACCTAAAAATAAAACACAAACTTACTAAAATCCATTGATTTGTTTTCTTCGTCAAGAATAATTTCCTTGGCTTTTTGGCTTACTCTTGATTCTATTATATGGCAGCTTTACTCCTTTGTAAATATTCTTATTCCTCTTGTAATTGTGTGTTAGTCTTCTCAATTTCAATTATTTTCTAACTTAAGATTTAATTGCAAAATATATTGGATGGTTCCTTGTTGATATTGAAAAGTAACTTTCTTCATGCATTCTTCATAGCACGAGTATTCTCATTATAGAGCTCAAACACCCACTTAACAATATTCAATGTAGGGAAGCAATTAGGCAATACAACCTTGGGTAGACCAAAGTATCAAGTATTACATGCCAAATAGTGTGAAATTCCTTTGAGGTTGAAAATATTGAACGATTTTCCACCTGCTAGATTTTTGCCCAAGGGATGACCTTTGAAATAGCTTGGTTGGCACTTCTCTTGCAAGCCACTTTGGAGTTCTTAGAATTGCTAACTTTATTGGGTTAAGCTTGGAATTTTTTTAATTTGCTATTGATAAATCAATCCAAAATAACACTAGGGTTTCAATTTCAAAAAAAATTATAACCAACAAGTAATCACAAAATGTTCAATTTTACAAAAGCAAATTTTAAACCCACAAGATTCCCTATCTACAAATTTTCTAGTGATAACAACCCTAGCTTGTGTAAAAATAGAATTATAGAAGGTTCTAGGTCAGCTTATCAAAAAAATTTGCTTTGAGAAACTTTCAAGTTGTGGGCAATCAATTTGATAAGCAAGAGCATCCATCTTTGGTATAACTTTTTTTCTTTGTAAATTTAATTGCGAAGTACATAAAATGAGGGCTTGAACTGATCTTGTAACCTGAAATTTCATCTAAGCATATATGTAATGTCTCTACTAGATATAGGCTTGTTTAATAATAATTAATCTTTTATTGGATGAGAGTAGTCTTGAAAGGACAACCTGCACTCAAAAGGAAAGGCATCACCTACATACATGTTCAATTATAATTAGACCTAATCCACTCTAATGCAGAAACAAATTGAAGTTGGTATATGAGACATGAGAAGGGATTGCACAGGTATATTGTCTACCAAGCCCAAGGAATGGTTGCTTCTAACCTCCTTGCTAGACTTGGCGACCCATATTGTTTGCCCTTTCAAGCCCATTACCCATACACACATCATCTTGTGAGTCTGGCATAGAGAGTGTAATTGGTTCCTTGACTCCAAGGGTTCTTATGACCAGTTGTAAGCCCCTTGTCACCAATAGATTACACCTCTACCCTCTTCCATGATGAAACAAATAGTGCATATATCTCACATGGAAATATTGCTACTGTATTTACAAACATATCGATTCGTATGTTTATTTGTAGATTGGTATCAAACACCTTGTCACATGAGGTTAGTTCATACCTTAGTCCTTGCTTCTGCAGACTTGACTAATACGATTCATGTTGATGCTTGGTTGCCGGTATAAGTGATGCCTTTGTTCTGTTGTAGATTGCTTTCTGCTTTCCACTATGATCTGAACTGAAATCTTTTATGGTTCAAACTATTTTCAGATTGGAGTTTCGTCCCTACTCTTCTTTTTTTCCAGAATTCTCTAATGGCTGAATTCGATCAATGCTTCTCCCTTGACTTAATGATTGATTCTCCTTAAATATCTTGTAATGGCTGATCGGTTGTACCCCTTGGTTTGGAACAGTCACGTCTCCCCCTTGAATCACATCTCCTCATGATTATTTGTAAATTATAGGCATATCATGTTTGTTCTTAATCGCATCCTTTCCATAAGCTAATTCATGGTCATTTGAAAATGATTAATTAATCATTGTTTCGATTGGATTTATCATTATTAGACAGGGTTATCAACTGACGGCAAATGCAGATTAGATAATACTCTTCATGGTCGGGCTTCCTAGAAGCATTCCTTACTTTCCCAAACTTCCCATAGGAATAATATCTAATAGTCTTAAATCTTCCCCATGCATACGACCAAGTACAAGGATGTTGTTGCCTGTAACTTAATAACAGTTCTGATCTGATTTGATCTATGGTGATGTCACTGGATGCTTTTGATTCCTTTCCTTTATATTTCTCAATGCAAGGGAGAGGTCAAACCTCTTCATCATGTAGCCTTTTGGGAAGAGACGTGCCCTTTCCACCATTAGCATCCTTTGAAAGAGTGTAACTCTTCATTGTATCTGTCCTTTGAAAGGGACACCACCTTTCATGATCAAATCTGCACTTCTTATTTAAATCAGATCTGTACTTCTGATTCTCAAATTATCCCCCTCAAACAATGTTCTCCTCTCCCTTTTATATCTCATGTTTGAGGGAGTCACAACTTTTCATCCCATCTTTTTTGACTATTCATAAATTTAATTAAATTTTAATCATGTTCTTTTATATTTTAATCTTTTATTTTATTTTTATTCTTTTGAATTTTAATTTTAATATTATTATTTATCATTAAATTATATTCCAAAGTGGGGACATTACAATGTATGTCCTTGGAATCAATGTGCTTCAACTAATAGCAACATACATTTGAGTCAGTATGCTTTTAACTAATTCATCAAAAGGCTTCGATTTCTAATATTTATCTTGCATCATCTCCTTGAGCTGAGGAAGATCATGTGCAAGAGCTCATACTATTTTGCCATTTTAATGTAATGGCAAACAAAAAGGTCTTCATCAAAATAATGAATAAAATATATAACAATAGCCACTAATACATTTGGCCTAAAATTCTGACGGAGAAGGTATATTGTGACCAAATTTGATTTATTTTTTTTTAAATGCCTGCATTCGTTTGAATTCCGACGATAATTCAACATTTGGTTTCGACGGAAAAGGAATTGGTAATCAAATTTGTTTTTTTTTTGAAAAAGTGTCTGCATTCGTCGAAATTCTGACAACCACGGGCATTAAAAAAAAAAAGACCAAGTCATTTGATAAACTTTAATCCCGCCTCTTCGTCCCATCAACCGCTGCCATATTCACCAAAAAAATGGGCATTGCAAGGAGGGAAATAGTTTTGGATTGCGGTGCCGCCAAGATCCGGTTGAAGAAAAAAGGTAGGGTAATCAACCAATTCATTCATAGGATGTTTTCTTGAAGAAAAAACCATTATGTTTGTGACAATGTGTCGAATTTGCTTTATGTAGTGATGAAATTGTTTGAATTTTACATAGGAGGTTGCATTTGTATTGGTTGATGATCAAGTTTTATCCTTCTTATAATGAATTTTACTGCTCATAATTTTTTTTTCCCTAGCTCATATTCATTGTTTGGTAGAAAAAGAGATAAATAAGATTGAATTGGATGGTTGATCAAATGAAATGACAAATTATCCTCTTTATAGGCATAACCTCTTAGGGCAGACCCTAATTAAGGAGCAGGATGACCTTTACCTATGTGATCAAATAGGGAAGAACCACAGATTATGCCACTCTTATATCCGACATCCGCTGGAAGTGGCCTAACCGTGGGCTCTAGCTGAGGAGCTTACCTTGGGTATGGATGCTAGTATATATGGTTGTGACAAAAATTCCCTGTTGCAAGACCATGAGACCACTGTGTAGTGATTGAGTGCCATTTTTTGTCAGTGTTTTGGAAGGGAGGATAAGTGTACCGTGATAGGAAGGTGGTATAAAATGGAAGCTGGGAGGTGTGGGTTAGGATAAGATAGGGAGGTAAGTGATGAAGGATGTAATTGTGAAAGAGTAAGTTAGGATATGTTAGGGATTTGGAAGGTAGGAAAGTGAATGGGGGGAGATAAAAGGATGTGAAGGATGGAATGGGGTTAGGTAGGTGAAGTAAAAGTAAATGTGTATGAGGTTAAGGTTTAGGATAGGATGTAGGAAAGTGAAGGAGGTTAAGCGAGGGGATATGAAAGGTAGATGGAAGGTAATAATGATAGGAAGTGAGGTAAAGGTTATGAGGTGTGGGTTAGAAAATAGGGTGTAGGAAATGGAAGGAAGGGTCATCCATGTCGTAGTGCTTCAAGAGGAGCACATTCACATGAGGGACAAGAAGAGTCATTCAATGTAATTGTGTACCTCCTTAAACCTTCCACCAACACCAAACTCAATACCAAACTATTTCCCAATCTCACTAATGGACTAACTCAAGGGTATGTGCAGGATCATGGTGTGCCAAAACATGCCCTTAAGTGGCAATGAAATTTCAGAAAATCAGAGTTATGCAACTTGACATGAAAATTTGAATAAGTTGTGAACATTATTTTTAAAATATGTAAGAAGATAATATATAGAAAATTGAATTTAGTTTCTAGCCTACTAGTTGTTTTTTGGAAAGAAAAAAAATCCTATTCGATGAAAATTTCAAATTTCAATGTAGTGGTACTAAAATTTCAAGAAAAAAATAAGAAGTAGACGTATGTCTGACCACCCTAATCACAATCAAATTATAATATTTTTTTATAATATCTATAATATAAGTATTAGACTCATGTCCGAATGTGACACATTTTATTTTATTTTTTTAATAAATTAAATAATTATTTATGAATTTTTTACTACAACTTTTCAGAAATTCAGAAACTCCTACGTCTGACCACCTTAACTTGGTCAAAACCTTATGAAATTTAATTTTTCCCTATAGTAGACGAAGCATAGGATGTGACACATGTTTCGGTTTCAAAAAATGTTAATACCGTTTGAAAGTTATGAGTGTTTTTCAATCAGTATATCAATTAGGACTATTGTCAGAATTCAATTAGAAAATAAATAGTAATTATTTATTAAAGTCGAAATAAGACAAGCCTTATATTGTTGGAAAGCTGGGAACCTCCTTAAAAAACCCTTTTCATTTTATCAATTTTGGTTACAAAAAAAGTCGTCAGCCACCAGTGTAAAGTCTGGAAAATCAAGGAATACTGAAAAACACGTTTTTTTAGTTGACTTTCCAGGCTTGTCACTTCCAAGCCAAATACCAAAGCAATCTCGAGCCGAAATTTAAAATTTGAAAATTTGACTACAAAAATCGGATATCGAATAAAATCGGATATCGAATTTTATCCAATATCCGATTTTAGTACAAAAATTTGTGGTCCCTAAACAATTTCCCGTTGCCACCATTTATTTGGTAAACTGCCACATTGGCAGAAATCCGATATCACACAATTTGGTGTCTTAAGGGGTCCTATGGTGTCATTAAGGGTCATATGGTGTCTTAAGGGGTCATATGGTGTCCCATGAACCCTTATGACCTCTTAGGACACCATATGACCCCTAATGACACCATATTGGGTCGCTTTGGGTCATATTATGTCCTAAAGGGTCATACTGTGTCCTAAGGGGTCCTATGGTGTCCCAAGACACCATATGACCCCTATGGACACCATACGATCCCTAAGGACACCATAGGACCCCTTAAGACACCAAATCATGTCGTTAGGGGTCATATTGTGTCCTACGACCCCATAAGACACAATATGACCCCTAACGACATGATTTGGTGTCTTAAGGGGTCCTATGGTGTCGTTAGGGGTCATACAGTGTCCATAGGGGTCATATGGTGTCTTGGGACACCATAGGACCCCTTATGAC
This sequence comes from Cryptomeria japonica, assembly GCF_030272615.1. NCBI lineage: Eukaryota > Viridiplantae > Streptophyta > Pinopsida > Cupressales > Cupressaceae > Cryptomeria > Cryptomeria japonica. Next base: position 731,239,932 of record NC_081407.1, on the reverse strand, counting down.
ACAATATGACCCCTTTTCCCTACAATATGACCCAAAGCGACCCAATATGGTGTCATTAGGGGTCATATGGTGTCCTAAGAGGTCATAAGGGTTCATGGGACACCATATGACCCCTATGGACACCATAGGACCCCTAACAACACCATAGGACCCCTTAAGACACCAAATCATGTCGTAGGACACAATATGACCCCTAACGACATGATTTGGTGTCTTAAGGGGTCCTATGGTGTCATTAGGGGTCGTATGGTGTCCATAGGGGTCATATGGTGTCCCATGAACCCTTATGACCTCTTAGGACACCATATGACCCCTAATGACGCCATATTGGGTCACTTTGGGTCATATTGTAGGGAAAAGGGGTCATATTGTGTCATAAGGGGTCCTATGGTGTCTCAAGACACCATATGACCCCTATGGACACCGTATGACCCCTAACGACACCATAGGACCCCTTAAGACACCAAATCATGTCGTTAGGGGTCATATTGTGTCCTACGACCCCGTAGGACACAATATGACCCCTAACGACATGATTTGGTGTCTTAAGGGGTCCTATGGTGTCGTTAGGGGTCATACGGTGTCCATAGGGGTCATATGGTGTCCCATGAACCCTTATGACCTCTTAGGAAACCATATGACCCCTAATGACACCATATTGGGTCGCTTAGGGTCATATTGTAGGGAAAAGGGGTCATATTGTGTGCTAAGGGGTCCTATGGTGTCCCAAGACACCATATGACCCCTATGGACACCGTATGACCCCTAACAACACCATAGGACCCCTTAAGACACCAAATCATGTCGTTAGGGGTCGTATTGTGTCTTACAGGGATACAATATGACCCCTAACGACATGATTTGGTGTCTTAAGGGGTCCTATGGTGTCGTTAGGGGTCGTATGGTGTCCATTGGGGACATAAAAATATGATTTAGTGTCTTAAGGGGTCCTATGGTGTCGTTAGGGGTCGTATGGTGTCCATAGGGATCATATGGTGTCCCATGAACCCGTATGACCACTTAGGACACCATATGACCCCTAATGACACCATATTGGGTTGCTTTGGTTCATATTATAGGTAAAAGGGGTCACATTGTGTGCTAAGGGGTCCTATGGTGTCCCATGAACCCTTATGACCTCTTAGGACACCATATGACCCCTAATGACACCATATTGGGTCGCTTTGGGTCATATTGTAGGGAAAAGGGGTCATATTATGTGCTAAGGGATCCTATGGTGTCCCAAGACACCGTATGACCCCTATGGACACCGTACGACCCCTAACGACACCATAGGACCCCTTAAGACATCAAGTCATAGCACACAATATGACCCCTAACGACATGATTTAGTGTCTTAAGGGGTCATATGGTGTCCTAAGAGGTCATAAGGGTTCATGGGACACCATATGATGCTTATGGACACCATACGACCCCTAACGACACCATAGGACCCATTAAGACACCAAGTCGTAGGACACAATATGACCCCTAACGACATGATTTAGTGTCTTAAGGGGTCCTATGGTGTCGTTAGGGGTCATACGGTGTCCATAGAGGTCATATGGTGTCTTGGGACACCATATGACCCCTTAGGACACAATATGACCCCTTTTCCCTACAATATGAGCCAAAGCGACCCAATATGGTATCATTAGGGGTCATATGGTGTCCTGAGAGGTCATAAGGGTTCATGGGACACCATAAGACCCCTAACGACACCATAGGACCCCTTAAGACACCAAATCATGTCGTTAGGGGTCATATTGTATCCCCGTAAGACACAATACGACCCCTAACGACATGATTTGGTGTCTTAAGGGGTCCTATGGTGTTGTTAGGGGTCATATGGTTTCCTAAGAGGTCATAAGGGTTCATGGGACACCATATGACCCCTATGGACACCGTATGACCCCTAACGACACCATAGGACCCCTTAAGACACCAAATCATGTCATTAGGGGTCATATTGTGTCCTACGGGGTCGTAGGACACAATATGACCCCTAACGACATGATTTGGTGTCTTAAGGGGTCCTATGGTGTTGTTAGGGGTCGTACGGTGTCCATAGGGGTCATACGATGTCCCATGATCCCTTATGACCTCTTAGGACACCATATGACCCCTATTGACACCATATTGGGTCGCTTTGGGTCATATTGTAGGGAAAAGAGGTCATATTGTGTGCTAAGGGGTCCTATGGTGTCCCAAGACACCATATGACCCCTATGGACACCATACGACCCCTAACGACACCATAGGACCCCTTAAGACACCAAATCATGTCGTTAGGGGTCATATTGTGTCCTACGACATCATGTTGTTAGGGGTCATATTGTGTCCTACGGGGTCGTAGGACACAATATGACCCCTAACGACATGATTTGGTGTCTTAAGGGTCCTATGGTATCGTTAGGGGTCGTATGGTGTCCATAGGGGTCATATGGTGTCCCATGAACCCTTATGACCTCTTAGGACACCATATGACCCCCAATGACACCATATTGGGTCACTTTGGGTCATATTGTAGGGAAAAGGGGTCATATTGTGTCCTAAGGGGTCCTATGGTGTCCCAAGACACCATATGACCCCTATGGACACCGTATGATCCCTAACGACACCATAGGACCCCTTAAGACACCAAATCATGTCGTTAGGGGTCATATAGTGTCTTACGGGGTCGTAGGACACAATATGACCCCTAACGACATGATTTGGTGTCTTAAGGGGTCCTATGGTGTCGTTAGGGGTCGTATGGTGTCCATAGGGGTCTCTCTCTCTCTCTCTCTCTCTCTCTCTCTCTCTCTCTCCATTGCCTCCTCTCTCTCTTTCTCCCTCTCTCCCTTGCCTCCTCTCTCTCTTTCTCCCTCTCTCCCTCTCCTTCTCTCTCTCTCTCTCTCTCTCTCTCTCTCTCTCTCTCTCTCTCTCTCTCTCTCTCTCTCTCTCTCTCTCTCTCTCTCTCTAAAATATGACTAATAAAATCTGATATCCGATTAAATTGGATATCGGATTTCTACAATGTGGCAGATTACTAAATAAATGGTGGCAACGAGAATTTTTTGGGGGACCACAAATTTTTGTATTAAAATCAGACATCCGATATTCGATTTTTGTACAAAAAATTGAGAAAAAAAGGGTTTGTGGGCCATTCTTTAGATTCCAACTACAGTCTGCATATATTCTGTTTTCTGTCGAGGATCACAGGTTTTCAGACAACTAGAGACAAATTTGTGGTTTTGGGAGATTCTTAAAGTGAAAACTTACATTGTCAATCACGAAGGAGCATGTGTGGAGGGAAATGGGGAGTAGTAGTCGTCGGAAGTCTAAACGCAAAAGAAAACTTTCAAATGACCAAATTGAAGTGTATAGAGAAAGAGATAGAGAATGTCATAGGAGGAGAAGACAAGGTATGTTAAATATTGCTAATGTTACTTCAACTGAAGAGGAAATTGAATTTGAAAATGTGCCACAAGTTATTGAAAATGAAAATGTAGATTTTGAAAGTGAAAATATTGAAAATGTTGAAAGTGATAATGAAAATGCTCAACATGTGGAAAATTTTGACATAGGAGGTGAAAATGTGGAAAACTTTAATGTTGAAGGTGGAATTTCTCAACCAAGTGAACAATATGTAACACCTAATTACTTTAGAAATGAAGACCCTCTCATGGATGAAAGACAAATTCCAAATCCAAGACCTTCAAGAACCCCAAAATGGTTATTTGAAATCGATGAGAACATTATTGCAAATCTTGAAGGCAAGAGGTCAACAAGAACCGTTCGGCTTGTGGGCTACACAACTTTTCAACCAAAATTTTAGCAATAAGACATTGACCGAGCAATGCCAACTCTTTGTTCAATTGCTAAAGATGATAAAGATGAGACCATTGCTAAACAAATTGAAGATTCGTATGAACAAGAAGATGGAGAGAAATTCTATTATTGCAAAAAATCTATTAGACGCTCTCAATTCTATTGGAAAGAATACCAAAGAAAGAGATAAGAGAGCTGCTCGAAGAGTGATTACAACCTCCTTAGTAAGCCATCAATTGAGGAAGGCTCGTCAAATGAGACAAACTTGTGTTGATTTTAACATAAACCGTAAAACTTTGGATAGAGCACTTGCACGAAGACAAAGACTTGACGATCCACTTCAACAAGATACATGGGCATTTGGTGGGAGGCTTCCACGTGTTGATAGAAAGTTGACCGACAATGTGAAGGAAGAGATTCAACAATTTTGGCACTCTAATTATAGAGTGTCACCCAATGTAAAGGACATTTTGAAATTAAGAATCGGCAACCGAGACCGCACACCGCATCCCAAACATTTCTTGGAATCAAGCCAAACAATGTTGTACAAATTTTTTTGTGAATTACATCCAACTTTGCAAATATCACAAAGGGCCTTTGAATCTTTGAAACCATTTTATTGTGTTCCTCTTAAGATTCGCAATACCTATTGTTGCAAGTACCATGTGGAGTTTTCAATGTACCATGAACTTTTATGTCATATTCGTTCTACAATGCATACTAATGAGATGTTGCAGGAGTGTGGTGCAATGCTATTTCCGAGATCATCAAGAGACTTGCAAGATCTATTTTTATGCCCTAGAGATGATGGCTGTTATTTCTATAGAAATGATTGTTTGAATGAGAAGTGCTCAAAATGTGGTGGGTTGTCAAAGTTTGTTTCATGTTTTCATGAGGGCAGCGAACATGAGTTTGGAAATAATTATGTTGAGAAAAAAAGATACGAGATAGTGAAATATACTTTGAAGAGTGGAGGTGAAGGTTCTAGATGCAAATTAGTCTCAAGAGAAGTGAGTATTGCTGATTTTATTTTGGATTTTAAGGAAAATATTTTCTACAAGTATGCAAGGCGCACCCATAGGTCTCAGTGGTTGGATCAACAATTCAGGATGTGTAAGAACCCTTTCTCGATTGGCACTATTGTATCGGTGGTTGATTTTGCAGAGAACTATACATTGCAACCACAGAATGAGGTACAGTCTCAGTACTACAATTCAGTCCAAATTGCTATTTTTGTTCACATTACATATAGACATGCTCCTGATAGTACAAAAGAGGACAGGAAGATAATCAGAGAGTATCATTTTTATATGAGTGATGATAGATCACACTCCTCCGAGTATGTGCAACATTCTTTCAAGAGTTTTTTTGAGTTCTTGCATGAGAAAGATATTGCAATTGACCGACATATAATATGGTCAGATAACTGTACGAGTCAATTCAAGAATGCCCGTATGTTTTATTGGTTGAGTAGAATAAATGTGGAGAGCCGTATACCTCATATTTGGTGTTTTTTTGAGGCAGGGCATGGGAAGGGAGAGGATGATGGAGTAGGTGCATGTTTGAAGAGAGCTCTAGTTAAGAAGCAATTGAGGATTTCAGGTGTAAATTTCTCTGATGCACGTTCTATTGTTGATTGATGTAGTTCAACATTGTCACATGGAGGTACTCTTGATTCAATAGTGAGTAGATTCTTTTGGTTGGTTGAGGAGGGAACAGTGGGAGATAGATTGGATTGTCAAACAATTAAAGATTCTTCAAAGATGCATTCATTTCTCAGCTCAGATGCAAGTACATGGACCATTTGGACACGAGCGTTGGCTTGTTTTTGTTAGAGTTGTGTTCAGTGTGATTGGGATCAGTGCGAGTCAAGTGAGTGGGTTGATACATGGGTTCCCCACTATCTAACTCCTTTATCTCAAACAATATTCTTGTCAAACGATGACATGGAAAGTTCACTTGAGTATGATCGTCTATCAGAACTTGTACACCCAGGACATGTTTTTGCAGTTGTTGCACCGCAAGGGAATGAAGAGAGATCAGAATATTGGTTGGCACGATGTGTACAGGGAAAACAAAAGCTAACACAACCAGTGACAGATGATGATGGGTTCACATATCCTACAGGTTCAGTTGTTGTTGTGGGAACTTGGTTGCGAACATACATGATTAGAAAGAATGGCATACCTGCATTTGAAGACTATGAGAGACACAAAACCATTATAATGTATTCACACCTTATTATAGGTACAAATGTCAAGTTGTTGAAGCATCAAGCAAAACTGAAGACCAAAGAGCTATGGACAGTGACTACTGCTGATCATGAAGCAATACTGGATACTCTTAAACAAAGAGATGACCCTTCAGGCACACTTGAGTAGTAGGTCTTTAATGGTGCCTTATTTTTTTATCATGCATTTCATTTCAAACAATGATCATTAAATGTTAATGTTCAATTTTGTTACGTGTATATTAAGGATGTGTTCAAAATGCATGTCTATTGATGAATGTTTTTTTTTGGCAACACGGTTTTTGCATGCACATAGCGAGTACACTTGATATAATTGGAAGGGACGTATTTTTGCAACACGACTTATTATCATGCATTTGATGAGCTTTACAATTTTTGTTATTAGACAACACTATTTGATATTTTTTATGATATAATTATCGCATAACCTTTATGCTCATGAAGGTCTTTTTTGATGATATACAATAGTATCACATTATGATTTTTGCGTCAACATAGTGGGTTCTGTTGATATAATTCGAAGGGACATATTTTTATGGTATATAATCCCACCTTTTATTTATTATCATGCATTTCAGTTGAAGTGATTATCATAAATCCTTTATGTTCATCCATGCATTTTATGTGTAGACTAACAATTCTTAAAAATACAGGTTCATGCTAGATGATTCGTCGTTGACAAGACCCTCTCTTGGTGATGGTACATATTCCTTTATGCATTAATGAGATTAAATTGTGGGTCTTGTCATCGTTTATTATCATGAAGATGATTCAAATGCATGTGGCCAGGACACATTTACAATGGATCAAATTGTCATGATAGATGATCTATTGAACCAAACATTTGACATTGATAGTCAGGTAAATAGGTTAATGTTGGGCCTTCAACATCGACACCTACTAGTCAAGGTGGTCATCAAACTTTCACTCAGGTAACCTTGTCTATTTTTATTCATTAATGGTTTATAAAATAAAGTCAGTTAGATTTTGGCAATTGAATAACATTGTTTCATTTTTAGACGCTGACATAAGATGCACCTAATATTCTCTCCACAATGGAGCATGGTGTTCTCTAGCAGTAGCATCTTTGATGCTTTTGACAGTAGTATGAGTCAGATTAGTAAATTTCTAATTTGATGCTTCCCACAGGGCTTTGCAACTTCAGATTGTGAGTGTGCCCCTGTTACAAATGAATTGTACTTTAATCGACATAGATGGTCTATGATGGCTATTTTGTAAGACTATATGGTTTTATTACATATATTGTACTTTAATCGACATATAACAATATCCAAGTGGTGGTTGGCATGAGATTGAATATGGTAAGTTGTATGCATCTTGAAGTTGAATATGATATGTTGTATACATCTTGAAGTTGAAATTTGATTAGACTTTGTCAGCATTTGATGAATCATAAATGTCATTTCATTATTAATCTTGTGAGTGTGAGGTGTAGGAATAAATATCAATTACTTTGAAAGTCATGGATGGTTGTCTTGATATGATAACCACCAGATGGTTGTGCCTTATGAAGAAAAGCTGAACAGATAATAACTAATTGAGAACATCAATTCAAATCCATAATATAGAGGATGCTAATAACAGATCTTTGTATATTTATTTTTTCTAATAATGAAATAGGTACAACTGTATTGAGATAAAATGAAGCTTTTCTCTCATATGAAGATGTCACATTGGCAAATTGGTCTTTATTATAATACACAAGACATAAGTAAAATCAAAATGCTCTCGTCAAATCCTTCCAGATTCTATGTTAACTTGTGACTCATTAGTGTATGTTGGGAGAGGGAAGAGTGTGTGGCTTCAGGGTATAGTTTTGGACTTGAACCATATTGCATAAATCTCAAGGCTTCAACTTGATTATCATTAAAGGTTTATGATTGTTTACAAAATATCCCTTCATATCCCTTCATGGATGTCACATGCGTAGGGTATGACCCTGAGCGTCGGATCGAGTGGGGGGGCAAAATAGGAGCATGTGTAGGGTAATAATGCCTGACTAGACATGTCGGAGCTGATGGTTCATCATCACGACGAGCAGAATGAGAAATCGACCACGCGACAACATTCCATTGAGTGAGACTGACGATTTTTTTGCCAACCAAAAAATTGCTGCCCTAATAAAACCGTAGGGCAACTTGAAAAATCGAGATAGGCTTTTGTAGGGACCCCTCTTGTGGCCCCGTAGGTTCAAATGGATCATTCGCAGGTGCCACGGATTCTGAGTTAGGGCCCGTCAAAGTTTGACAATTTTGAGCACTTAGGGCGCTCAAGGGACGACACCGGTAGGGTATGACCCCGAGCGTCGGATCGAGTGGGGGGGAAAAATAGGAGCATGCGTAGGGTAATAATGCCTAACTAGACATGTCGAAGCTGATGGTTTGTCATCGCGATGAGAAGAACGAGAAATCGGCCACGCAACAACATTCCATTGAGTGAGACTGACGATTTTTTCGCCAACCAAAAAATTGCTGCCCTAATAAAACCGTAGGGCAACTTGAAAACCCGAGATAGGCTTTTGTAGGGACCCCTCCCGTGGCCTCGTAGGTTCAAACGGATCATTCGCAGGTGCCACAGATTTCAAGTTAGGGCCCGTCAAAGTTTGACAATTTTGAGCACTTAGGGCGCTCAAGGGACGACGTCGGTAGGGTATGACCCCGAGCGTCAGATCGAGTGGGGGGGAAAAATAGGAGCATGTGTAGGGTAATAATGCCTAACTGGACATGTCGGAGCTGATAGTTCATCATCACAATGAGCAGAACGAGAAATCGGCCATGCGACAACATTCGATTGAGTGAGACTGACGATTTTTTTGCCAACCGAAAAATTGCTGCCCTAATAAAATCATAGGGCAACTTGAAAAACCGAGATAGGCTTTTGTAGGGACCCCTCTCGTGGCCCCGTAGGTTCAAATAGATCATTCGCAGGTGTCACAGATTCTGAGTTAGGGTCTGTCAAAGTTTGACAATTTTGAGCACTTAGGGCGCTCAAGGGATGACGCCGGCAGGGTATGACCCCGAGCGTCGGATCGAGTAGGGGGGAAAAATAGGAGCATGCATAGGGTAATAATGCCTAACTAGACATGTCAGAGCTGATGGTTCGTCATCACAACGAGCAGAATGAGAAATCGGCCATGCGACAACATTCGATTGAGTGAGACTGACGATTTTTTCGCCAACCGAAAAATTGCTGCCCTAATAAAACCCCAAGCGTTCAACCGAGGTGGGGGGAAAAATAGGACCATGCATAGGGTAATAATGAATTGTATCAAGTATTGTTCATTAAATGAATTGTATTGTATTTTTCATTAAATGAATTGTATTGTTCATTCATTGTATTGTTCATTGAATGAATTGTATTGTATTGTTGATTAAATGAATTGTATTGTTGATTGAATGAATTGTATTGTTCATAAATTGTATTGTTCATTAAATGAATTGTATTGTATTGTTCATTAAATGAATTATATTGTTCATTATAAAAACAACAGTTACGATGAAATGAAATGAATTGTATTGTTCATTAAATAGCCATTATTAGCCATTGTTAATTATTGGAATGAAGATTAAAGATTTCCATGATAACACCACGCACAGATGAGCAACAATTTATATGATCGAATATCAACTTCTGTATATATAAAAATGTCGAATGATTACAAATGTATGTCCATACACAAATATGGCATAAACGCCAACTGAAACAAAATGTATGTCTAAATACGTGAATGTATGTCCATATACAAAATATACATGCCAACTAGACATGTAAGCATCCCAAAACTATCTATAACATCCTAAGCTGCTGATGGATCATCAAAATCGATCCTCTTCACTGCACTACTTGGCTTTGAAGGATCCTGCACAAGAAAAATAAACCACGATTAATATTAGTTATATTTTATAATTCACATTCGAAAAGTTAACATAAAAATGAACTATAATTGAACTATTCATGTTTCCTCATCTCCACGTTTTCTCTTCAGCTTTGCAGGACTCTTGATGTATGTCTTTGGTAGAGGAGGTATGTTTTGAATATTTTGATACACAACCTACATATGTTCAGAAACATGACATTGATACAAGTTAGCATATAATTATCACTGATAATAACAAATTATATCTACTAATCAAATAATAAAATAAACACACATCTACTCGAGGCATCTCTTCTTCTTCTTCAGGTATACTGGGTGTAGTCATCAAGGATGTGAAGCCAAGAGTTCTCTGTATATATACACAACAAGTATGTGAAACTATCAATCTATGTCTAGACATGTATAATCACTATAAGTTATTTAAACTATTCATTCAATCATATTTGCATTCAATTACCTTTCCCTTGTCTCCAATTGCACTACCAGATCCTAAATCACACTGCACCGCACTCGTGTTGCTTGTGCCCTACAAGAGTAAAATAAGATATACATGCAAGTTACTACATAATCTAATTAATACAAATATAAATGATGAGCATGTATGTACAATAAAAGACAAACGACTAGGTGCAATAATATATGTACCGTCAAGCTATCAAGGCCAAATGAAATGGCCAACAAGGTGCCCTCCTGAATCTATCTCAACTCATCCTTGGTCATCAACTGTTAAATAGACCATGTAAATAAAAATTAGTACTTAATATTATCTAATTTATAAATATTTAATTAAAATATAACATGAATTGTGAAAACACAAATCTTACCAATACATCATCAATGTATGATGACGGTTCCTCCTCGACTCTAGCATGTGAGGACTCCCCAGAGTATCCTCCAGTCTATGTAATAACATCTAGTGCATCATGTATCTCATGCACCTCATAATCTGCACTACCCACAAGAGGATCAACGGGCTGTCCAACTGGACCAAAGCATACGTGCCCATACATGACACAACTATGGGGCACGCATATGTGTGGAGCCGAGGATGACGTGTCACTGGCACTGGATGCACCGCTACCATCAAGAGTAGGCCAAGCTACTGACGCAGCCTGAGAAACCAAAAGGCTACTCAAAGAGTGAATAACCGATATGGTCCATGAAGCCGCCTCACAAATGATATCAGGATGCTGAACTGCAGGTGGGGGATCAACAGGAGGAGGGGGGACATATGGGCCCTGGACTACTCGGACTGCCCCAGGTCTATTTTGGGGCATACCTAAACCTACACCCTGGAATGATTGGATGTCAAAGTAGTTCACATGTTTGTGTAAAACAAACTCAGCATACAATTTTTTTATGAAATAGAAGGGGATATCAAGATTGTTGTTGGGTGGTTTGTCGAAAACCATCCACCAACCATCCCAAAAGTTTTTCACAATCCCATCATTTGTGCACCATTTGATAGAAAGTTTTATTTTTTTGGGATCTACGGGCTGACCAGTACGAGGATTGACAAACAATGAGGCGATTTCGGCTTTGGATATCTCAAGATCCTTGATATCCTTATACGACAAGCCATCTGCATATTTTTCCTTCATAGAATCTCGCCACAAAAGGGCGACATCGTGCTCCTCAGTCATGGTTTTCATACTTTTTATGATCGACGTGAGAGGATCAAACAATGGGTGTAGATGAGGGATTCTACGATATACTTCTGCAATCCCCCTCAATTCATTCAAATTTTGTGCAATCAAATCTTGAATTGAGGGGGGGTTTGGCAAATGAGAGTTTGGTTGTTGCAATTTTGGTTGTGGTTGGTCAGTGTTTTCATTGTTATCCCCCATTTTTAACCTAATTGAATGTAAACAATTAAATTTAGTTAACAAATTTAAACAATTAGGTATTTGATTTTAAAAAACCTAGTTTTCATGAAAAAAACCATATTTTCAATGAAAAATCAAATAAACATTAACAAAAAATACAAAAAATGAATGAAAATGATTCAAAACGATAAAATTCTTACCTCTAAATCTATTTTTTTGCAATTTTTTGTCAAAACACCGGATATTGGATGGAGCGGATATCGGATTTTGATGAATTCGCGCGACCCGTGAGTTAAAAATGACTCACGGGACTGTCACTGTCGAAATATAAAAGTCTCAGAAAATCAGATATCCGATTTCTATACTTAAATTATTTTTAAATAACATATATAATATAATAATATATTATATAATATAATAATATATTATATAATATAATAATATATCATATAATATATTATTATATTATATAATACGTATTGTATTATATAATTATATATTATAATATATAATATAATACAATATTATATTATATTATATATAATATTATATTGTATTATATTATATTATATATAATATATTATATTGTATTATATTATAATATATAATATAATATAATACAATACAATATTGTATTATATTATATTATATTATATAATATATAATATAATATAATATTATATTGTATAATATATAATATATAATATTATATTATATTGTATAATATATTATATATTATATAATATAATATTATATTATATTGTATAATATATTATATATTATACAATATAATATTATATTATATTATATTATATTATATTATATTATATTATATAATATAATATAATATAATATAATATAATATAATATTATATTATATAATATATAATACAATATAATATTATATTATATATAATACAATATAATATTATATTATATTATATTATATATAATATAATATACGTATTATATAATATATATAATGTAATATGTAACATATAATATATTTTTTAAATTAAAATTACAAATAAAAATCGGATATCTGATTTGCATAGGTAATTACCAGGCCAAGGTGTACTGACACCCAGGCTAAGCAAAAAGTCAACACGGATTTTCGCGTTTTTAGGCGAGTGAGGAAGGCTATTTTTTTCACATCGCCACTTTTTGGCCCCCCCTGATCATGCACTAACCCTCAACTCACTATCAAATTGTGACAGTCAATGCAAGGTTTAGGACAGTAGTAATTAGGATCTTCTAATTATGGTGGGGCCTAGCCAACATAGGGTTATATGAGATAGGGGTAAGTTCAACAGTGATGTGTATTAGATTGTCATCAAAGTTTCCTGTTAGTGTTACTTTGTATCAGCATTAACCACTTATTGTCATTTCATTATAATCAGTTAGTTATTCCTTATAAGAATTTGCAGTATTACCATAATTTGCATAACCTGAATCTGATTGTATTATGTATTCTTGAGATTATGTGCAGATATATATATATATATATGTTATGTCTGGCAGTAACGTTATGCTATTTTAATGTTGTTTGAATAAATAGATAAAATTTACCTTCTTAACTTAATATGATATTAACTGTCATTGACTTGATTAAGAACATCTTAATTTATATTCAATGATGCACAAATCTGAATTTAATTATGTATATCATACTGGTTGATGTATACTCTAATGCTAACTTAGGAAATTCATGCTTATACATACCTGACACTGAACTTACCCCTGTCTTTATCCTTGCTAGAAAACTATCATTATTCATCTTGTATGCTCTCTAAACTTGGGCATTAACGCTGTCCTATGCATTATCAAATGACTATTTTTTCTTGTTCTTAGGGTTGCATATTGCTCTAAACATGATTAGGCTTTTTCACTATGTTGACTACCACCTTTAATGGACTTCCATCATGAAGACTTATTACTATTGCTCTCTTTGACTGTCACAAGATGACTAAAATGTTTGCATAGGTGACTAGATCTATTCATGTGAGTCCTCTTCATAATATTGGTAATTGTCATACTTTGATTGTAAGGATACCACCTTACCTCTTTATGTCTTGACATGATTCTTTGTTCACATAGTTATATTTTTGTCATAAAACCTTGTTGCCTCATACCATTTAGATGATAAAAAAACTTCTACAAGTTCCAATGCCTTTGTCCTTGAACTGTCTTGGACTACATAACTACCAACTTGGCATTGTTCCCATATGCTTGTGGTGAATCTCAACTGTCACCCTTTGATAATTTATTTGCCAAAAGAAGATCTCAAAATCTATCGTTGGACTGTCTTTTGATGTTGTGACTACTCTGAGATTCATGCTTATATTCTTGTGTTCCTAAGAATATCATATTCTCCATTATTGGTTCTTTATACAAACATATATCTTTTATCATTGGCAATGGTTTGCATGCATTCATAGGAATTCAAGGCCAAGAACAAATCTCTACTCCTCGGTGTCAATGAAATCCCTCTAAGCATGTGTTTTCTTCATCTCTAAAACTTTTCTTTCCACCCTTGTTGTTTGTAGCACTTCAGACCTATCCATTAGGCATGAGCTTTTAATCTCTATGTTTGGCTTCTATAAAACTTCTATTTGGATTGTAACATTTGTTGCTCCATCTATTTTTTATCATCTTCCCATTGTTCTACTCAATGTCTTCTACCTAATGGCTGACATCTATGTGGTTTCTATGACTATTAACCCTTGGGGGTTGTCATCATATCACTGCAAACATCTTATTTTGGCCCTCCTTATGTAATATTCACAAATTATGATCTCTCATAAGTAATTGATAATGATTATATGTTTATCAATAAACAATCTAAATTGAATGCAAATACTTTTTCCTTTGCAATGTAAGGTGTTGGCTTTGGGTTGAAATCCTACCTCAATCTTTGATCTTGGTTGAAAACTCTTCTTAACTTGCTCTTTGACTGCTCATTGAATCTTTGGGACTGCCCTTCATATGCATGATTCTTCACGTGGTTCAGATTATTGCCATTTTTGTGGCTTCTTTGGTGGTGCAGTAGGCAGATAAGGGTTTACACACAACTTTTTTTTAGTAGTTAAACTCATTTTCACAATGAAGGAGCCCAAACAGGAAGAAAAGTTGACATGAACACAAAGATACCCTGAATGCCACGTGAAAAGATGATGATGATGGATTTTAATAATGTCCACGAGGCCAAAGCAGCTCATGGGACCCACAGACAACACACACCCTATAAAATCAGGGCATTATGACTTTAAACAACATGTAACCTCTTCTCAAGATCCGCTCTTCTTCGGTGAATTTTAATTAGCAAACTTATCATTTTTCTGAGTTTTGTTTCCTCAAAAAGCATGTTTAAATTATTTATTTTCAAAATGTCTTCGTAAATGGCACAAATGTCACTATATGTCGAGCATTTAATGACAAAATACTGCTCTGTCTCTACTGCTCCAGTGCTACAGAATAGGCACATTCTTTTATCCAATTCTTCTTTAGGCATGTAAGGGATATAAATGATGGAAGAAGGAGATACATGGGGGGAAAGAGGTTTAGGATGCGGGTGATAGAAGGGGTTGGAGTTAGGATATGTTGGGGAATAAAGTGGAGTGGGAGGTATAAGGGGATAATGAAAGGGTAAAGGGGATGTAGGTTATAATGGGAATTATAAGGGGCAAGGAAAAAGGGTAAGGGGGTAGGGTGGTAGGTTAGGATAGGGATACGATATGGGTAGGATAGGATGGGGGTATGTGATAAGATGGAAATGGTAGGTTAATAGGTGTGTGGTAGAGGTAAGCTTAGGGAAATAAAGGAAGTAAGACTTATGGGATGTGGGTTAGAATAGGTGATTTTAGGGGAATAAAGGGGTAAAGGGGTAGGTACTGTGGAGGGGAGTGTGAGATATAAGGTATGAGGGGAAGGGAGATGCTAGGAAAGAATAGGGTTAGGGGTAAGGTGGAAAGGAAGTTAGTGGACGGAGGTGAGGGTGTAAGATGGAAGGGTAGGTTTAAGTTAAGATGTGAAGGAGTTTAAGGCATGGGGTATGAAAGGTGGTTAAAGGATAGAGGATAGGAAGGTAGGTGAGTTAGAAGGTATGGTAAATGGAAGTGAAGAGTGTTAGGGGAGGTTGAAATGGGAGTGATTGGGTTTGGGCACCCACTAACAGGATCGACAGAAGTGGAAGGGATTATGAATTACTTGGGCAAAGGGAATGTTAAACCTCACTTCATTTCAAAGAGAAAGACTTGGTCAACTCCTGAGCAACTATGAACAAAGGTTAATAGCAAAGACTAGACAACAACCAACTAAGCCAAGACAACTAACCTAGAAAGAGAAAAAGTGTGTTTTAATTGGTGAAGATTGGGAATAGTGTATTTTGGTGAAGAAACATGATGTGAGAAGTTTGATGCAGAGGCAAGGGTAGAACTCAGTATTTCATATTAGGACAACAACCACATTGATTAGGCAAGTCAAATAAGGTCTACACAAGGGCAAAATTAGTCATGTAAGTATGCATGAGCATGGGAATGGATAGTTACTTTCCTTTTAGAACAACTTGTGTCTATGACTCTCTATAACTTGGGTCTATGACTAACTTGGGTCTATGACTCTCAATGGGCATATCACCTGCTCTAAATCACCACAAAGCCATTAGATATGTTTTGAGATGAAAAAGAAGAGTTAAATGGTTTTGGTTCAATTTGCATAATTTCTATGTTCAAGTAATTTAATTTGGTATATTATACTGAAATGTGATTTCATAACTAACATTTCAACTTCTATATAACTAGTTCTATAGTCCAGTTTTTTTGCCTATGAAGAAAGACCATGTCAGACAATATCAACGAAAAACAAAATAAGGAGACAATTTCTAGATTGTGGTCTAACTTGAAAAGAAAAGGTGATGGAAAATGTTATTGTCCCTGCAAAATTTGTAAGGGGTTAAAGACTAGAACACTTCTAATCAAAACAACTAAGAAACATTGTAGGTTGCATAGTCACATTGAAGGTGGACATGATTATCATCCATTGGTAAGTTTTTTATTATATTGTTTTAACAATTTATATACATAAGTAATCACTTGATGATGAGATCATGATCATGGTTTATTTATGTTTGTCAATTTTATATAGGTCGAGCACCTCAAAGCACATGATATGGGTCAACACAACCCGAAGAATATGGTTTTCAAAGTGGAGGAACATGGAGGTGTGAATATCGAAGCTGAAGATAATTATCCCATGGAAGATGACGAGCATGAGCCACAAAACACAATTGAAGATGATGGTACAAATACATTGATCCATGACACATTTAGTACTGGCGCAATTGATCATGATGATGATGATGACCTTGATGTTGTTCATGATGTCCCTCTACTTGAGAAGGCATCTGAGGCCCTTTACGAAGGCTCCTAGACAACTCTTCTCTTTGTTGTATTGTTGTTGGTGAACTTGAAGGTTATGAATGATTTATCCAACATAACAATCTCACGTATGTTAAGGTATGTCATATATGTCATAATAAATGGTGAATCATGATGTACCATTAATATTCTTTATATTAACAAATTATATTTTTTTATTGTAGATTGATAGGCGAGTTTTTGTTACCACCATCAAATATTCTACCTCGCTCATACCGAGAATTATCTGCCATTATGAAAGATATTGGAATGGAGTATCAAGCAATAGATGCTTGTCCCAATGATCATATTATATATCATAAACAACATCAATTTCGAACTGAATGCCCTGAATGTCATATCAGTAGATATCGAACAGATCAAATAACAAAAAGGGTTCCTCGCAAGGTTCTTCACTATATTCCCATTATTCCACATATGCAACGATTATTCAAGTGCACTAGCTTGGCACAGTTTATGGATTACCATGCACACAATAGAAGTTGAGATGACATTATTCGAATGCCTGTCGATGGTTCAGCATTTATGGACATAGAGGAAAAGTGGCCACACTTTAAAGAAGAACCTCGTAATCTCAGGCTTTCATTGGCAGCGACCGGTGTCAATCCATTTGGAGAGATGAGATCTGTTTACTCAGTGTGGCTTGCTTTTTTATCAACAATAACATTCCTCCATGGATGTCAATAAAGAGGGAGCACATAATGTTGGCAATGATTGTTCCAGGTATTTTATCATTTAAATATAGTCGTCTACATTTAATTATAAATATTGCAGTAAAATGGTCATAATAATTATGTAATGTTTTTGTTCATTCGATTAGGTAAGTACCAAGTTAAAGATATGAATGTATATATCGAGCCTCGTATCGACGAGTTGTTGGAGTTATGGAATGGTGTCACTATGTATGACATCTCTAGACCAATAAGACAAAGACAATTTCAATTCCATGCGATGCTTGTATGGACTATACACGATGCCCCAGGGCTAACACATTTTTGTGGTATGTTATAGTGTTCAATTTGCACATGATAATTATAATTCAAAAAATTAACATATTTAATCCAATCATACATTATCTTGTAGGTCTTCAAACAAAGGGAAAATTTGCATGTCCAGTTTGTGGTCCAAAGATGAAAAGTGTTAATGACCAAGAATACCAGAATCCATCCAACCTAACGTTGGGTAATCAAACTGAAAACCGAAACCATGATTTTGAGGAAAATTGACAAACCCTTTTGCAGAAGAGTATCAACTCCAAAACTGACTGCAAGATACCACGGTTGCAGATGTTCGCCCTAGCAGGTGCGACCCAAACTAACTGCGAGACCCAAACTAACTGCAACAAAGCATGATTTTGAGGAAAAAACCGTCAAACCCTGAAATAGGAATCCTCGAAAAGAGAATTTATGATTTTGAGGAGAAAATAAAAAAACCAAGAAATCTGAGGTTACAAATCATCATTTTTGTGGAAAAAAATGATAAAACCTAGATAACTAAAATCTTACGTGAATATCGCGGATTACAGATGAGATAATTTTAAAATTCAAAAAGTTTAGGAAAGCAAGTGTTTGATGAGTATAGGCACTTTCTCTACAAAAATCATAAGTATCAAAATACTGAAAAACATCTTTTCAATGGGAAAGAAGAGAATACATCAAAGCCACGAAGAATGATACCTCACCTGTGGAAGTTGGAATATAATAGAATTAATCGTCAAGGTAATGCCATTCCATCTAATGGTTTATGTCATAAAACATCTTTTCTATTGTGTTTTGTTTATTGATGATGTGATTGATGATCGTGAAGGTCGCCAAGGCATAGATGACCACCTTCCTAAGGGACTAAAAAGTTATCCCGGATAATTTAGTAGGTTGCCCTACTACGAGCAGTTACAAATTGTGCATTTGTTTGATACTATGCATATTGGAAAGAATATAATAGGGACATTATGGAAAATATTGGATGGAAGGCGTGACAAAGAAAAAATTGTCAAAATTTGTAGTGACATTCAGGATTCCAATCATGCAATGAAAAATGTCATTCAATCAAATAGCCATGGAGACCAGATTAATATAAGTGACCTTCCTTGGTTATTAACGGACCAACAAAGCAATGCTATAAAAGAAGTCATACGAAAAATTCGATTTTCCATAGGATTTGCTGCGAACATAAACAATCTCATATCAAAGAAAAGTGAATTTGGGCCAAGGATGAAAATGCATGATTGGCATACCTTCATTAAGGTAATTCATGTTCTTGTGTTTTTACTATATATTTGTATACTGCGCATGTACTTTTCATTGTATTATGTTAGAAAAAAATGAAAAGATAATTTTATAATTGTTGCAGTACGTTCTACCTCTATCTCTCCCAGACGACTTCGACAATAATGTCAAGCAAGTCATATATGATCTTGGAAAATACATAAGGTAAGTAGTGATATTTGTTCAGCTCGTTGTATAGATATTATATTTGTGGTTTGTTTTACTTGTTATGTAATATTTTTTTTTGCGTCTTGAATATCTTGTAGGTGGTTGTCATGTAAAGAAGTCCATAAAGAAGATATAAAATATTGGAAGAGAAACATTCCTCATCTAATGTGTGAAATGCAAAAGTGTCTACCTTCAGCTTTTCTCAATGCATAAGAACACTACCTCATACACCAAGTTGAGGAGATTGAATTGTGTGGTCCTGTACACACTAGGTCAATGTGGATGGTTGAGAGGCACTTGAAATTTTTGAAGGTTTTGGTTCGACAAAGAGCACATCTTGAGGGTTCTATGGTGGAGGGATATATGGTATACCAGACTATGGTGTGCATTTCTGAATATCTTCCTAAGTTTGTAGCAAAGATCCACGTGGATCGCATTTGGGATCCCAACCCCATTAACAAATTCGAAGGGGAGTACTTGACGGGGAAAGGTAGATTGAGAAAAGTGAGAGGTAATTATAATATGTTATTGTTGTTAATTAATTCTTAATCTTCAAAATAAATCAGTTGCAAGACATCTATTCTTTTTTTGTACAGTTGGTCGAGAGTGGGATGCATTACATTTGTATATTGCAAACAATCTTGATTGGATGACGGTATGGATTGAACGTTTTCAACATTCTAGTTGCACATTAACATGGGAAGGTGTGGCTTCATTGGTTAAAGAAGCTCCTCGTAATGGAGATTCCAATGAACGCAAAGGGAAATTGATTTAGCATATGGTTTAAGAGATAAACAGGTACGTATAACTTTATTAATCACACATATGTTTATCAACTCACGATGCAATAATTTTTACATGTTTGACATATTGCAAGTCAAACACCACAACGCTATATGTTGCAATGGTCATAAATTTTGCATCAAAAAGTTGGATGACACGAAGAAAACTTGTGATTCTGGCATCACTACAGTCTTTGAGGTGACAAATATTTCATCGAGAAATGACATACATCCTCAAGAGTCTCAAAATTGATACTATGGCATTTTGGATGATATACTTGAGTGCGACTTTAATTCCTTCAAATTAGTTTTGTTCATCGTCAAATGGTACAGACTACAATTAAATAAAAATGATCCTGATAGAACTGTTATTGTACATGATAATGGTTTTACAATGGTTAATACAAGGTCATTTGAACCTGTTGGGGATGAGCCCTATGTTCTTCCAAGCCAATGTGAGCAGGTCTTTTACTCAGAGGTTCCACATAAACCAGGTTGGTCATTTGTTGTTAGACATGATCCAAGAGGAAGGTTGATAAAGTATAATGTGATGGAAGAAGAAGATATCGAAGAAGTAGAAGATGAAGTAGACGATGATCACGATCGACAGTTTCTTGATGATGATGATGAAGAAGAAGCAAATGATGATGATGATAATGATGGTGATGGTGATGGTGATGGTGGTGGTAGTGGTGATGATGATGATGATGATGATGATGATCATCATCATCATCATCATCATCATGAATGAAATGTATGAGGTATGAGATTAGTATATTATCTATTTAATATGGTTTTCTTGATATAATTTTTTTTTACTTATATGGTTACATAATTAATTCATTATGTTTTGAATTCCAATGCCATTACATAATTAATTCATGATGCACCTTTTAATGTTTTTAATTCATGTTCCATGACCTCTAGCAGGTCCTTATAGTAGAACTATGCCACCCAAAGGAGATGGAGATAGGGAGAGTGACTATTTACGTGACATTTTTTAAACTTTGTGTTTATTTATGGAATTTGGATTGCTTATTATCTATTTGATGGATGTTGATTTAAAATACATATGTGATGGATTACATGTTTATGATGATACATGTGACATTTTTTGAACTTTGTGTTTATTTATAGAATGTGGATTGTTTATTACCTATGTGATGGATGGTGATTTATGATACATATGTGATGGATTACATGTTTATGATGACACATATGTGATGTTAATTATGATGCTCAATTACATATATGATGATACATCATGTGATGCTTATGATGCTTATGATACGCATATGTATTTATTGTTTATCAACTTACAAATGTAATGCTTATGATGCTCAATTGATGGTGTTGATTTCATGTATAGTCCTTGTGTGATGCTGTCACCCTTGGTGGGAATAGGTCATTGACTATAGACATCGTCAACCATTTAGTTGAGGATCTTGCATAGTCTACATAAAGTAAAGGTAAGGAATTAAACAATTTACAATGATTATGATGGCAACATCTTTTTTTTAATTTAATACTCTTTTTGTCTACAAAGTTCATGTTGTGTGCTATGTAATTTTTAGCTAACATAAGATAATTGAATTACATGTGCAGGAACCTGAACCCCTTTGATGAGGATCTTGCACCATCTCATGGATCGACAGGTATAACTAGTCAATACATCCTATAGAAACAGTTTATTTTTAAAAAATTACTTGGAAAACAAACTTCCTCAGTTTTTCAAACCTCGACATTAGCAGCAAATCTAATACAATTATCAACACTTGAGGCCCAAATTGGACTTATTCAAATTTTAATCCCAACATCAACTTTAGGGCCGACTTCTTCATCAACATTACCCTCATTTGCAAAATCTCTCTCTTATTACCAACTAACTCTCTCATTTGATGGAGTGCAGGTACCACCAAATAGGTATTTATCAGATGTGTCTTCCTCGAGTGAGGGAAATGTCAGAATAGAAAATGAAAGTGAGACATGTAGTAGGTCTGCAATAGGGAGATCAACTAGAGGTCAAAAGATTAGAAGAAAATTCAATAAACGCATGAAATTTTTCCTTGCTCAAGGGGGGTCATGTTCTTATGATGATGAGACCAAAGGCGATATTGAGGAGACCAAAGGCGATATTGAGGTGCCCTTGAGGTACAAACATCTACAAAAACAATGGGTACCCAAGGAACTTCCTCCAATAAACACCAATTTTTGTGTTAACAATAGGATATATCGCATAACACCTTCATCGTTACATGGTTTCGGCCTATTTTCCATGGATGACATAAAGGTCTGTTACAAAAAAGTTGCTGAATTGATGGAGTTTGTCGGACCTTGTTACAATTACAATAATTGGATGCATATTGTTCGATATAAAAAAACTATGTGTAGGTATGCATTGTCAACAAATTATATACAACAGAAAGATAATGATCAAAGTAAACGAGTGGTTGTATACATTGATGGAAGTCCAAAAGCAACAGGGAATATTGTAGGTTTTATAAATAGTACGCGACCTGGATCAACTAATAAACAACCCAATTGCATATTTGAGGCGCACTAGGGAAATCATGTATTCATATGTGAGATAAAATCAATAAGTGCAGGGGAAGAGATTCTAATCGATCATAATTTGAATCGTATAGATACCAACAAAGTTACTATCATGGGGGTGGTACGTACTATATACCATTTAATTAACCAACCTCCAATTAGTGACTCCAATATACCATTTTATTATGAAGTTTTTTTGCTAAGTCTATTGGTTTAATTTTGCTAACGTTTTTATATTTTTTCTTTGTCGCAGGGCGACACTTCTGCCGAGCAGGTAAACCTTATTGTAATTGTACAAATTAGATAGAAGCAAACTGTTACATTATTATGTTCTTTTTTTGAGTGTTTTAGACTAATTTTGTAATTGTTAATGATATTCTTGACACAAACAGATGTTCGGAGAAAGGGAAAGGGAGTTGTAGTACTTGAGCACCTCTGTAGGGATGTGGACTCAACAGGATTAAGCGATGATGACCCTGGAAATTCCACAAACCCTATGAAATTGATAAAAATGCCTCTTAGAAAATTAGTAGAGAGATTGTTTCTTTGGTATCCGTGGATCCTCAGACTAATGAGATACGAGAGAGGGTGCAAGTATTGATTCAGACAACAAAAAACTTGCAAGTAAGTAGTAATGAAAGCTTTAATTCTAACAAAAGTTAAATAATGGTTTATATTTTATTCTCTTTTATGTCATTAACTAAAATTATATGTACGTGTTGTTTTTACAACAATTTATGTGCCCTCATGAAATTGGTGGCCGTGATCAGGGTGTTGCAGATACTTCAGGTGATGACAATTTTCTTGGCTTATCACTTGCTTGGCTTATCACTTTGAGGACCCAAAATACATCATACTTGATACTGTCAATGTTCATAATAAAGGTTCATCCTTGTTTAGAATTCTTGCACTTTTCATATATTTAATGTATTATTCTTCAGGTGTTGTCAATGTTCCTATGCAAATATCATCAACACCTCATCAGAGGTTAGCCCCACCTGTATTTCCGATTGCAATTTCGGCAACACATAGCATGCAGACATCCTCTACTACACATCATATTGGCCCACCCACTGTTGGTAGATCCCTCTTTTGCTCTATCTTCTGTTATGTGTTTATTTCCCTTCAAGCGTTCTTTCTTGGGGGCATTTCTTAGTGGAATCATTTTCTACAGTAGGAGATGCACATGATGATGCGCCAGAGGTGACTACTGCTGATAACATACCATCATTTCCTGGATCTTCTTGTATTGCTAGTACGGGAATGTTGCAGGCCACATTGGTGGTGAGCGATGAAGAAATGATTCCCTTAAAGATATAGAAGGTTCCAGGTACTTTAAATTATTATTATATATAGTCTAATTGTAATTTACTTTCCGATCACTCATTTTGGACTAATGATCCTATGAATTTTTTGTAGGAAATGATATTTTTTATAAACATCTTAGTGACATTGCATTGTAGATATTCGGGCCCACCATACGTAAAAGGTGGTGCATCATATGTGAACTAACCCTAATCCACTATTTTGATTTCATATCATTGCTAGAATAGTTTTCCTTTGATCCATTTCTTGAACTATAATAAATGTAGCTTCAGTTCATTTTTGAATCTAACAGGTTTGTTTTTGCTTTAAAAGGTGGAATGACCAAGAAAAAAGGTTAAAAGATGAATTGACAAACCATATGGTTGAGTGGTTTGGAAATGACACCTTTGACAAAACCAAGCTCCTTGAAAAAGTTGGCACATATCTAAAGTATGTGAGGGACGAATACAAGACCCATTTAGAGAAGAACCTAAAGTACGAGTGTCCCCCCATGATTCCAAAGAGGGAGTGGAAGGACCTGATTTTGGATGCCAAGGAGAGAATTGAAAGGCAAAAAGGAAATACACCACAGATGCCAAAAGAAGGTACAAGATACTATTAAGAATGTAATTATGTACTAATTAATTAGTCTTTATATTTATATAATCTAACATATTCCAAACTTCTCATAGACTGAGTGACACGTCAAAGGCAACCAAGGAAAGACAAGAAAAGCACGAGCAACACAAACTCGGCTCTGGTGGTTATATGAAACTTGCCACATGAATTGTAAGTATCTATAAATGAAATATTGCATCAAAATATTTATAAATTACAAATGATTTTTTTATATTATTATCAAACAATGCAAGCAAAATTCACGATACCAAGCAAAAATGTAGGGCTCTGAATTCAATAGAGCGCCCACAGAAGATGACAAGAGAATTGCCTACCAGCAAGGCTATACAATCGTGGCTAGTTGGCTACGAGAATTGAGTGGGCATACACAATATTCTGGTGCATCCGTCACACATGTAAATATGCTAAATGGTAATTGTTTCAAATTGAATACTTTACCAATAATCTAATTGATGTTAAGTTCCAACATAAAGTGACTATATTTGTTTTAAATAAGAAAGCAATGATAACAATGTGCATGGCATTGGAATGCAGCCTGCTAATCGTGAAACACCACCTGCACATGAAGGTCCAGATGTGCATCCCAGTAGTGGAGGTATTCATTTGCTATTCAAATTTATTTATGTAATTATTAATACAATTAAACATCTTAATTTGTAATTAGAGTAGTAATTAATGTAATATTTTTTGTTAATATTTTAGATCATGTAGTCGGTGGTGACCTAGTGGAGCATGATCTGGGTACACAACATCAGGAACGTGATGTTTCCCAATCAGGTAAAGAGGACCACTGTTATTCCTTAAAACAAATATAATTGCAATTGGTGTTCAACATTAATGTAACCTTTAGTATTTCAACTCCAGATGATCTAGAGGGTGTTCAACATGTTGAGGTTGAGGCTAGACAAAATGATGTGGCCCCATCAGGTAAAGAGCGCAATAGTTATGTTCTCTAAATTAATGAAATAGTTGTAACAATAATAAAACATGTTTTGAATTTAACCCATTTCTTTGTTATTGCAGAGGACCCCCCTTCGCTTCAGTGTCCTCGTCCTCAGTATAGGACTAGGCATACATCGAGATCATGAGCAGAGGGTAGAACAACTGCAGAGGGGGGAAATGATGAAGAAACTAATGTTCCACTTAGTCTTTTCATAGCTTCAAAGAAAAATAAAATAAAATAAATGATTGTAATCTACCTTATTTGATAATGATTGATTTTTATGTGTTAATAAATGAAATTATATGCTAATGAATGGTTATGAATGATACGTGTTAATTAATATTGATGAATGTTGTGTGTTAATTAATGTTAATCAATGTTATGTTTTAATGAACGTTATGTGATATTAATGAAAGAATGTTATATTTTATTAATGGTAGAAAGAAAGAAAGAATGAATGTTAGGTCGGGGGGGAGAGGGGCCAAATGAGCTTCCACCTTCACGTGGTTGGCCCTATTAAGTAGAGAATATTAAACTATTCTCAAAACCAAGCGAAGCTCAATAAGATAATACACTTTTCAATATTTCATTATGTTGCACAGTTAATCTTATTGAATAATGTATATTGAATCTTAATTGCAGGGTCCAACAGAGCCAACACGAACAACAACACCACAAGTTGCTGGGTATAATGAACTCCCATATTGTCTTGTATGTACACTAACAATATGAGTTGCTTCTAGTGTTGATATCCATGGCGGGACTGCAAAAGGTATGAATATGCCTCATCCTTGTAAGTTTTTTTATTACTTGTCATTTTCTTTAGCATTTTGTTACTTCATGAATGAGATGTTTTCAGATGTATATTCCATGAATACCTCTCTCTTGTATGCTTCATGATAGATGTGTCTTCAGCATGTCCACTCCATGAGAACCTTTCTCATATATGCTTGTACCTTATGTGTATTTATGTATTACTTCATGGTTTACATGTATGATTCATGCCTTGCATGTATTCATATGTATGGTTTGTGCTTTACATAGCTCCTTCATGCCTTGTGAGCATTACTTCATGCTTTGCAGTCTTCTCAAAATATTACAAAATCATTCAACAACAAAAATAGTAGTAGAGGCTACATACCAAAATAAATTAGATCTCCCTCTTTATTTCCTCACTTTCTTCCCTATTTTCTTCCTCCCTTCTTTATCACTTCCCTTTTTCTTTATTTTTCCTTGATATAACTAACCTTTTCTCCTTAATGTTCTTCATGAATCCAAAGACTCCTTTACACTCCCCACTTTACATCCATGGCAACTACCTCCATAACTTCACTTAGTGTGAAGTAAATATTCTCTTCTACCATGGCCTTCATATATATCTTTCAAATATCCTTTCAAATATTACCATCCATATATATATCGACCTCATTCCAAGACTTTGAATTTGCCTCTTCTACCTCATTATGTGACAAAAAAATGTGAGGATTTAAGAGAAGCTTCAAATCATAATAGCCCTTAGAATTTGTTCAGAAAGAGTCTCATATTATGCCTCCTAGATTGGATGGCTCTGATCCTCATCACACTATTCAACTTTGTCCTCAATGGATTGTTTGCACTCGTGATGATAGAATTGTGAAGATTATATTTCAACAATTTTTCATTTTTTTTTCTCGCTTTTGATTCAACGAGAATCGATTAAGATATCCTTTCGGTGAAATATTTTTGTCCACCTTTGGTCAATAAAAAGAAATGTATTATCATGTATAAAAGAGAGGATGGATGGTGGGAACGTAGTTCCACAAAGAGACATTTAATACAATATATATTAAGACATACGGTCTAAAAAAGTCCACAATATATATTAAACTACCATATGAAATTGAAGAGTAGCAAGTCAATCTTTCCTATCCCTAGCCTATTGTGCCTTGTTACACAATATGAATAGAACCTTAGCATCATTGATCATACTCACCACTTTTTATTTTAAAATTTAAAATCAACATCCGCCTCATTCTAATGTTGGTAAGGTTCACTACTTTTAAAAGAGTATTAGATAAAAGATTTGATGGAACAAAATTGACAGAGGAAAAGAATAACAACATTATATTTTAGATGCTAAATGTTTTTTAATATATATTTTTTATATGTTAATTAATATTTTGGGAGTAGTTAAGGATACGGAGATCATTCTTCTATTTGATAGTCTATCACCATCCTTATGTTATATTGTACTTTTGTTCTAGGAAAGCTTTTGATCTTTTGCTATTAGTGTGGGTTTTTTAAGGTGACTCTTTATATGTCCTAAAATTGTATGATCCTAATAGCTTCTACTCTTGTTGATAGTTTGGTGGCTCTGAACAATTTCTCCTTCGAAGAAGCGTGATCCTTGTAATTTTGGCCTTCCACGATGTGAAAATAGGTTATGTTATGAGTAATGGTCCAAATGATTTAGTTATTTCTTATTATGTTGAGTATGAGTAAATTTGGGCTTCCTTGGCTAGGTCACTATTTTGTACTAACTATTGTGATTTAGTGTGATTTGAGCATGGACTTCAAGTAATCAAGAGGGTGGAAACAATATTCAAGTGTTAGGGGGTACGCGGCCTTGACCAAGGGATGAAAGTATCAGGAAAGTACAAGTGATTCATGTGTAGATCAATGTATCATTCACCTATTAATTCCTAGCAACATTCTCAAATAAACAAGCAAAGAGGTAAGTTGAGTGCATATATACATTTTATGTTTCCATGATATAAGTAAGATATGAAACATGTAACTTAGATTGATTTTCAATTTAATTCATAAATATTAGATCTTCCTTGTGGATTTTTGAATGCATAATGTCTTGTTGATTTCAATATCTTTATTGCAAGTACTCTTTTCAGCATGAAACTCCACTCATTGAGGTCTCTTACTAAATGCAAGTCAATTATCCTATCAACGATGATACATTTTGCATGCATTTTATGGGGAAATCTTATTAATAGCTATGGTTGGGTTGTTCATTATTTTGTGAAAATATATACAAGTAGATTGGGACATTAGAGTTATAAAAACCATAAATTGTGTTTGAGATCATTGTCCTAATTGTAACAGTCAACCACCATTGGCCCAAGGCCACACCAACACCATTGTGACACCAAGTTTTGTGCATACTGGTGTAAGGGATACTCTTAGGACATTTCATTACCATTACATATCCACACCTGGGGTTTCCAGACACAACTTGTTTGAGTAGGCAGTATCACTGGTAAAATTGTGATTGTCACAATTGGTACCCTTAGGACAATCATTAATATTTGGTCTATGGCACTTTTTTATGGCTTCTAAATGCTTATATGGGGTGTGAAGGGGTCCCACACATCTCTTCCAACATTCCATCCAAGGCACTTCACTCTCACCTATCTTATATTCCACTTTCTCTATGTTGCTATCCCATAGGTTCGATACATGAAGAATATCAGACCAATCAATCAAATCTAGCGTGTCTCTGAGAGGTTTTGGGGATGTGCAAGAAAGATAAATGAAAATACATATTTAAAAGAGCCTTTCCAACCATTGGTGTGAGTTTTTAACAGTGAAAAGGCCAAAAATACATTTTTTTCCCACTCATTGGAAACCCTAGTGAGTGTTTTGATAGTTTTTGGAAAAATAGTGATATCTTCTTCAAATTGATGGATCTCAATGCTAAAAAAGATGAAATGAAGGTAATTCACTTCTCTACCATATCCAATTGACTTCTAATGAAAATATGATGAATTTCACAATTAAAAATAATGAGAATCAGACTGAAACATTTTTTTATGAACAAAAATCTCCAACTTCATTTAGTAAAACTTTCAAAATTCAACAAGACAAACTTGGGTGGTGTGACAAAGGCCTATTTATGCCCATCCAAGTGGGTTACAATCTCAAACCACCAAAAACCAACCTCCCAACCAAATTTTAAAAAGTTGTCATGACAATAATGACAACGTTTATAATTTTTATAATTTTTGCCCAATGGACCTTGAAAACTTTCCCAATTAGGTACAAATACATCATAATGGCCTCAAATGGCCTTATTTACATGGAATTAACACAAAAAAAAACTAAAATCTCAAATTTTGACCGTTTTGGCCAAACCTAGGTCCCTAGGGTGCTCCTGCACCATCAAACCATGTGAATTAGCAAAAACAAATGTGTTTTGGAAGTTTTAATGAGAGAAGCTATAAATATTTCTACCTCTCAATAAAGAAAAAAATACCACAAATCTCATTATTGATAAGAAAGTGTTCAGTGATTCATAGAGTTCCCCCAAACCCTTCAACAAATAAATTTAACAATCTCTGCATTGGCCTATCCTCAAGTGGCAAACATAATAGACAAGTTGAGAAACCATTCTATACTGTGAAATCAAAATGCATACCTTTTGCATTGAGATGTGAAATTGGGCTTGTAAAATGTTTTGCAAAACCATCCCATGTTTTCACCTTTATTTATTTTGTGAATTGGAGCTTGGTCTGGGAGGTTAGACAAGTTGTTTTGTAGGTTGTGGCAGTAATAAAGTGCTAGAGGAATTTAGAGAGAAGTATTCTTGTAACCCATTTGAAGGAATAACACAAGCATTGTTCTCTTTGGTGTGGTTTTTTTCTCACAAGGGTTTCACCATGCCAATCACATTTTCTTGAAAGATTCTAAAGCCTTTTTAACAAACCCATCCTATGCTTATCTTGCAATCATAACATTTCATGAGGTGACAACAACTATGAGTTTTAATGGATGCTTTCATTAAAGGAGTTGTTGCATATCCTTCCTCAATTGTGTAAACTAATTTATGTAAAACTCAATTGGATTTATATCTTAAGATTGAAATCTAAACTTAATTATTATTATAATGACATCAAGCAAACAATAAGGTAAAGAAAAATCGAAGCCAAGCAAAACCTTAGACAAAAGACCTTTGGTGATTAGAAGTGAAGGTCTTTTGTCTAAGGTTTTGCTTGGCTTCGATTTTTCTTTACCTAATTGTTTGCTTGACGTCATTATAATAATTTAATTAAGTTTAGATTTTAGTCTTAAGATATAAATCCAATGAAGTTTTACATAAAGTAGTTTACACAATTGAGGAAGGATATGCAACAACTCCTCGGGCAAACTTCGTCACTTTTGCCTACCCATTGATAGAAATCCCTTTCAAGGGTTCCTTAGGGACCAATTCATTCTGCATAGATTAATTATATGTAGAAACCCTAGAATTGGCAAGCGATCGTGTTTTCACATGATCCTTGTACTCATGTTAGCATGCTCACCGGTATATATAAATTGAGATAAACTAATAGAGCTAACAAATAGAAATTGAAGATAGTTGAGAGACATGATAGACAAAGAAAATAACTTTCAAGATATTATTGTAAGTTTGTAAGTATGATAGTAGTTCTTTATAAATTTAACGTTCTTCCACTATTTTGTTAATTGTTATTTAATTTTAGTCTACCTATAGTATTGTTGGTGTGTAGATACGTCGCACTCTAATACTTGATCAAGCACAATCATCTTGTGATTATGAGAACTAAGTATAAGATCTTCAATAGGTTCTTTGCATTCCCTTTTCTAGGGAGAAGCAAAATAAATAAATATGCTTAAGAAGATAGAGAAATGAACTTAATATAAGGAAATGGCCAAAAGGTCATTCACTGGATAACAATAATCAACAAATCCATATCATAAGAATTCACAAATTAAAAATTCACAAGTGTTTCAATTCACAATGACAATGGTTTCATATCCCATCCTTGATGGGTACCCTTGGACACACCTATTGGCCACTAGAATTTGATCACCCTTTCAAGGCTTGATCCAACATTACAAGGCAATATAAACATCATGGTAAACTAGTCTTGGGCTTGTGACATCATAACAAGTGAAAATTAGTGGATCTCAATAATGCCACACTTTGTATCATTGATGGTTACTAGTCCTTTGCAATTAGGACTGTCAATGTTGATGACCAAAGGCCAAATCAACACATCTATGCCTTTAAAAAAAACCACCTGAAACTGACTTGGAGAACCTACACAATAAGTAGGACCCATCTCTTGGACTTCCAACCTCCCAAACCCTCCAACAAGACTCTGTTTTGCAACAATGACACTAGTAATTTCAATTTGTCACAGTTTGTCCTTCTAGGACAATCAATAGTGCTTGTGTTCTTCCTTTACAACATGATCTCCAACCTTGTTGACCGAATGCATAGGGCCCCCACACATCTCTCTATCACCAAACATAGGGTGAATTAATCTCTATTCATTGAACATGGTGTATATTCAATCTTGTTATCCTTAAATGTATGATATATGGAGATATCAAACCCTCAATCCTTCACCACAAATACAATGTGAGAAAGAGAGAGTGAGCTTAGCATAGAAATGCTTCAAGAGAAGAAACCCCTTCAAAAAGAGAGATAAAACCCAACCCATAAATAATGGAAAAAAAAACCACCCAAGTAGAGATAAATGAAGGGCTAAGTATACCTTAAACTTATTGTAAAGTGTTTTGTGAAGGTGTTGACATCTATTTGGAATTTAGGAGGTGTTGGATATGAACAATTGGCCTGTGAATAAGCTCTTGATTCTAGTGAATGTGAACCTCTATGTGACTGGTGCTATGAAATTTTTATGGTACTAGAGTTTTTATTGAATATGATAAATGGTCATTCGAGCTAGATACCAAACTTGGGGAGAATATGTTGAAGGAAAATGGATTTTTCTACTAGGATAGAGTTGTACCATTCACATTAGGTTGGTAACCTAAAATGGAAACCTAATGGGGGGCAATGTTGAAAACATGCAAGGGAGTCAAAGGCTACAAGCTTAGAAAAAACATCCAAAGTAGGTTTCAAGTAGATAAAGTCATTGCAAACCAAATGTGACTCATACAACTAACTTATGAAAAGAACAAAGAAGACGAAGAACAACTAACTTAGATAAAGTAGATAAAGTCATTTCATCTTCCTGATTGGGTTGCTCTTCTTCCATTGGTGTTGTCCCTTCCTTTTCCAGAAAATTGGCTTTAAGGGCTCTTGTATTTGGGTTAGCTAATTCCCTATTAGCACCAAAGCTGCTGCCTTTGATCCCATTTTTAATAGGTTTACCAGTACTCTGTGGTTCATACAATCCTCTTAGGAGTTGGACCATCTCAACCATGATGCACCTCATATTAGCTTGAAACCAGTGCCCCTCATATTAGCTTGAAACCTATGCCCCCTATTGGTAGCTAATGGGGATAGAATGCCATTCACTATACATATCAATGAGGTGTGCTTTACGTCTAGATAAGGAGAACCAGTCACAGTACCGGACAATCAAATTAATTTTTTTTAACAAAATAAATAGCCGTCGGAATTCCGACGGCAACTAAACTTTGCACTAACGGCCAAACTGTCGGACCAACAACATTCTCGTCGGTGCAAAGTTTCTAGTATCCATCGGACATCCGATGCCAACTAAAGAAACATCCGACGAGGATGTTGTATGTCCGATGACACTTCCTTGTCGGACGGTTGTCGATGCATAGTAGTGGGGGCGCGTCGACATTCCAACGTCCATTCGATGACATTTTTGCTCGGAGGAGCGATCATGGCCGTCGTCGGAAGAGTTCACGGTGTCGTTGGAATGCCGACCTTCAATGACATCATCGAGAAGTCCGATGACGAGTTTTCAACGACTTCATTTGTCGGTAGTCCGACGAAAAGTGGTCGGAATTCCGACGATAGGCCGTCTTTGGAAGGGCACCAGGTACTGCTCATTGAGCAGGTGTGTGACATGTAATGTCTCCTACTAGGCTTTGATAAATTTTAACCACAATTAATCTATTTTCAAAGTACTTATGACTTAAAATAACTTGATTAAGAGTCAACCTTAACATGAATCAAATCTGGAATGTTCTATCTTTCTT
Organism: Cryptomeria japonica; assembly: GCF_030272615.1. NCBI lineage: Eukaryota > Viridiplantae > Streptophyta > Pinopsida > Cupressales > Cupressaceae > Cryptomeria > Cryptomeria japonica. The sequence goes on along the minus strand of NC_081407.1, from coordinate 731,206,120 downwards.
TAGTCAATCAAATACTTGCTATCTTACCATACTAAATAGTTAATCTTATTCTGATTCATTTATAGGTCATTACGTATTTATTAATTACTATTTATATGAATTATTACTAATTTTTAAAGGTATTATATTAACATTTATTATTATCAATATCTATATTTACAATCGTTATATTATTCCTTACTCTGATTTGAGTATATGTATACATAAATAAATAAGTAAATTAAGTAATATTACCAATTATTTATGTATTAGCTAATATCCTATTATATAAATTACTAATACTACTACTTAAAACAATATGTTTGGTGGTTGGTCATGGCCGACAGATCCACTATCATGATACTTGGTATTCTTATTAAATACATAATGCACTCTATATTAATATTTTTATTAATATTAAATTCTGCATAGAAGCAATATCAAACTTCCTATAGTAAGAATACATCCCCTTGCATACCATCAAGGTCAAGGCACCACCCGATCACAAGTCTCTAATTGTTTGGCCTACTTCAAATTAAGACAGTGTGTAGATATGTCTTTAGTCGACCTATTACCTCTACTTCCCTCCAACGCTCCTCCACAAGCAAACCGCATGGCCCATATATATATATATATATATATATATCCTTAACGGAATGGAATGATTGGAAGCTTAAGTCTTCCAAGGGTGGTGACCCTTCGTATGATGTGTTTGCCTTTAACTATATCTAAACCCGTGTCTCTCTACTAAGACCACTGATTTACTTAATCAATTAGTAATTTATTATTTCTAGATATATTAAATTAAATGAAAATTTAATCAACTGCTATAAAAAATAAATTAAATAAATAATCAACTATCAAAACATGACCATATCAATTGATAGGGGCATGTAATATTTGTTTATAATTTATGTAGTATAATATTAATTTAAATATTTCAAGAATATTATTATTGATAAATATATATTTAATAGTTTTGAATAATCATTCGTTGATTATATTAATTAATAATAATTATATATAACGATCAAAGAGGGGTTGATTATACTATTGAGGGCTGCGTGCCTCAATCTCTGTTGTGCTAGGAGCCGATTCAAGACCTTACAACAACAGTTCTTGTGATTTTTCCAATCCTCTTCCGCCAATTATTGTAGATCATAGAACATTGGGAAAAATCAGACCCAGTCTGGTATTTCTGTAATTCATTATATTGCTGCCAGCTGCAGCAAAACTCTGAGTAATCAGCATTCTCATTCAGGTTGTTTTTATAAACAGTTATCTAAATTAGTTTGTTGTAAATCAAGTGGAATTATCTGGTAGTATATACTTCTGTGTATGGTATTCTACAGCAACCGTTAATCAGTTGGGTGTGAAGATCTCATTCTTGTTCTCGAATCTCTTTTTTTTTCTGGAAAATGTTTGTTCAGTCCTGATTTCAAATAGCTTAAACCCTAGTCTTCTTATAGCACAACAAAGAAATAAATGAACATTATAAAACATAAAATTTAAATGAGAAATGTAATGTCTAAAAGGAAATATGGATTCATAAATCATCATCCACATACACTAATAATAGAGAGTAAAATCAATACATCACCAATATCATGAGCATCTGAAGCAGTTTTTGAGGATGGCTCAGCCTTTTACTTGTGCTAAGTTATGTCATAGAAAAATCTACTTGAATTAATGGGAACCACAAACAGTATGACTACCTAAAAAAACAAACTATTTTTGTTGGGAATGTGAAGCCCAATGGTCCAATGACCTTTCGCCTTCTCCTAGCTATTCGTTTCATAGCTGAATACGATTGTATAAATATGTGTGCAGTCCATGTATGCTTATGTGATTGATTAATAGAAGTTATTCCCTGCTGTGAGTGTGGATGTAGGCAAATTTGCCGAACCACGATAAATCGTGTGTTGTTTATCTTTTCTGTTTTTGTTATGTGTTTTCTCTGCTCGTTTTTAAACTAACAATTGGTATCAGAGCCATGGTTGGCTTGAGCAGAGATGGAAAGGTAGAAAGATAGAGGATTGAAAATTCTCGAGAAGATGCAGAAGTTCGAAGGTAGAGAAATTGGTTGCTGGTATTGTGGCAAGCCAGGCCACGTCAAAAGAAATTGTTGGTCTTTCAAGAAGGCTGAAAGGCAACCAAAAATTGTAGACACCGATTTAGTCATCGAGGAATTTCTTGCAAATTTAGACTCGGTGGAAAGTAAAATTGTGCAAGTGAAGGCTAAAACGAAGAGTCGTGTACATTGGTGGGATGGCTGGAAAGATGAGGAGAATTTGGACTTGAAAGACGATAAGATTAATAGTGAAGTCGAAGAATTTCAAGAGAATGGTGATTGTCCCCAAACTACTAAAGAGAGACTGCCTATCGAGACCCAGATTCAATTCGCTGTTGAGTTTACCTCCCGAGACAAGGAGGAGCAGAGTTGTGGCCCTGGGAAGCTTAGCAATGACGAGAGGATATCCACAAATGACCCAAAGCAAGCAGAATTTGTTGCACACGCCACTAATGACATGTCGTTGTTTCCTTGGTTGAAGGAGGACCAGGAGGGGAGTCCAAACGATGTCGTCATGGAGAAGGAAGGTGGTCAAAGTCTCGCGGTTGCCATGTTTCCAGAGGTGTTGGGAGTTTTCAGTTGCACACAATCAGAAGCGAAAGTCTGTTCTGTACATGATGTTGGCTTTGATAAAGCTTCAGAGAGCTCTATAGATAGCCTAGCTTTGGCAAAGATAGAGCGGAGTCGAAGAGACAACATCATGAAGTACCATGACAAAAGGGAAGACGAAGAGTTTTTGAATGAATTTAACAAGGCCTTTGTGAATGACGCCCTCGTTGAAGATAAACTCGCACTGGACTGGGAGGCATCTGAAGATCGGTCTTGGTTCGTATCCTCCCACGCTCTTCTCAAACCCTCACGTGATCGAGAGCAAGATGAGCGCACAGAGGTTTATAAGGCTCCGTGTATTGATACAGTAGGAGGCATATTGGCGCCTATCCAGCCATGGTCTAGGCTAGTGTTTATAAATACAAAGTCTCCTATGAATTGTGTGGCCGGTTTGGAAGGCATAGAGCAAAAGAAATACTCAGGGCTAGAAGAGCATGCCCATTGTTTTGGGGTCTTCAAAGAAAATGAACCAGCTCGAATTAGGAGTGATGAAGACTGTGCTCTGCATTCGTATGAGGAGGGTGCAAATTGGAGTGAGGTAGCAGAGCAGAGCTCTGCAGATGGCATGACCTTAGCAAAATTAAAGATGCACTCCAATAAACACAGACATTCTTCTTTAACTGAGGCCCAACGGGATTTGTTTGCAGCGAAGCATGGTTTGACAGAGGAGGATTCGGGGTACCCGTCTTACGTAGCAGACAAGAAAGGCCTGTATATTAAGAACTTGCCAGTTAAAGAATTACTGGACAAAGAAAATCCTCACGTTATTGGTAACGGAAACTGTTGTGATGGCGGTTTTGTTAAAGAATTGGTGGCTCCAGAACAGTGGCAGGTCGAGCAGCACCAACAACAATCTACGGTTGGACGCATGAACCCCCGATTTATGGCAGCTAAGAAGGACGTTGACAAGGCGGCAGATGAGTTTCAAGGCGTCCAAATTTTTAGGGAGCTGAAGAGGTCATTGGCTTGTACACAGCTGGCAAACGCTCTTATGAGAGCAGAGACTTCCCCTGTAGTGAAAGAGGTCATGGATGGAATGTTTCCCATGACAGCTGCGTGGGGTCCTAGTAGGACAATCATTCCGGATGCCGGGAATGATTGCTCACTGCAAAATATGGGGCAACGTCTCCAAGGTGAGGATATTCACCAAAGGGATTTTTGTATGTTTGAGTCAGAAATGTCCAGGAGTTTTGCGGTTGAAGACCAGGATAACCTCATTGCGAGGTTGGAGGTGAAAAACCAGACACTCAAGGAGCACCTGCTTTTATTGGCAGAGAAAATGGACTCGGTTAATGTGGTACTGGACATTAATGACCATCTGTTCATCTTAGGTTATGCAGATGACAGTAACAGACTTCCAAAGCAATATGTGGAGATGTTTATGAGGATCATGGGCATATTGAAAGAAGTGGCAGCGCAGAGATTTGGGAAGGGTCCTGTGGTAGGGGATCGTCAAGATTACAGACCACCTCTGGATGGGAGAGGTCTAGAAAGAGAGGGAGGAAATGAGGCGTTTTACGTTTTGGACCTAGGTATTGCGAGATCTAGGAATGTGGAAAATTCCGAGCAGTTGTTGAAGACCCCGGGAGAAGAAACAACTCTTCATATAGCCACTCACAATGAGCACAAGAAAGTGGAGACTAAGGACGATTATGAGGCTTCAGCAATGCCTGCTGTGGAAGACAAGGGTGGTGTTAATTTCACAAAGAAGCCTTCATCGTATGCTGTGAGTTGCATAAACGACCTGGCCTATGCACTGTGTACAAGTCGGAAGCGGACTTGGGTGTTGATGGAGAAAAGTGGCATTTTCCTCACTGGAATGCTTGAGGATGGTCGACCAGCATTTGTGGTTATTAGCTCACGAGATCAATTGCAGGACGGGGTCACTCAAGGTTTTACAAACTTTTTGACCATAGGTTACAAGGTGGATACAAAGGATGTCAATTGTACAGTCTATGTGCAGGACTGTTTTGACAATTTGTTTGTACCACATAGTCAAAATTGGTCAATGCCATGTTCATTTCAGAATTCACAGAGTATGGTCGATGACAGTGTGGCTAGTGTGATGGAGGTGAGCCTCGATTGGGGGCACCCTGCTACAACTAGTACTGAGTGCCTGAAGCTTCTTATTAGTTTTTGCATCCTTGCGGGTGAGCTTCGGCTGTTAGTTTTTATTAAGACTGATAGCAATTGGAGAAGGCGTATCCGTAGTGTTCGTGAACAAGAGTTCGCGAAGTTAAAATCTTGCAGACTAGGTGCAATGCAGGTTTTGAATTGAAGCAGGGATGTTGTTTTGCATGGCTGTACCAGTTGGCCTTCACGGGGGTGATTGTTGGGAATGTGAAGCCCAATGGTCCAATGACCTTTCGCCTTCTCCTAGCTATTCGTTTCATAGCTGAATACGATTGTATAAATATGTGTGCAGTCCATGTATGGTTATGTGATTGATTAATAGAAGTTATTCCCTGCTGTGAGTGTGGATGTAGGCAAATTTGCCGAACCACAATAAATCGTGTGTTGTTTATTTTTTCTGTTTTTGTTATGTGTTTTCTCTGCTCGTTTTTAAACTAACAATTTTGACCAGAAAATCATATATTGGCACTATGGATAAGAACTATAATTCTAGTGCTACTGCACCAGGTCCATATTAGAATTCTCCTTTACGAGTCAGGAGGCATACTGTGAAGTTATATCGAAAAACTATGTTCCCAATTAGTTGAATTTTTACAAAGTTTTTGGACCGATTTCCACAGAGATCTACATAGAATATAGGAATCCAATTAAATAAAAAGAAGATTCTAAATTATATTAAACAAGCGAATAGTCATTGGAAGATACTAATTAATGGCACCTTAATTTCTGGAAGTGTGTAATTCATTCCAATGCAGACGCCTATTTTTCTTACACTCAAAATCTTTTATCACTTCTATAATTTCCTGCATGACATTACCCACCCCCCAAAAAAAACCACCAATATAAACTCTATTCAATCTATTATCAAGAATTTACAACAACAAACAAAGAATTAAAAAACACTGAAAATAAGGAAAAATATCAAATAAACAAGAATTAATTACTACTATTTTCTGTTATGTTTGTCTGCACAGTTTCTCCCTAGCCAAATGTATGCAGAAATTGTCATTATAATCACATTTTGCAAAAATAAATAAAACACAAACAGACAGAATGAACAAAATAGTTAAACATAAAAACATACAAGAAAACTTAAAAACAAACACAAGGACCAAAGAAAGAACAAGAATGGCCATGCCAGAACAGAGGAGAATCGACCGAAATAAAATACAACATGCAAATGAAACTTAAAAAAAAAAATCTTATCTCTTAACCAAAACAAAAGAAAAATCCCCAAAAATATAGATTTCTACATATCAAAAAATTCCTAGCAAATTCGTAACCGTTATACTAACTACCTACCTGGAATATCTCTCCTCCGATCCCGCTCCCTTAATTTGTACAATGCAGTGAATGCAGTCGCTTTTTTGCTTCGCATTGAATTTATTTACTGTTTGCTGGTTTATCCTCGCTTCTCAAAATCTTATGTGGAAATTTTAAATCATTCCCAATTTTTTAGATTAGCTTACTTGGCAAGTCTCCTATTCAGGGTCACATCATCGATTATGGTGCCACATCAGCATGCTTTTTGCCAAGGTGTCCAAAACAGCCTCAAAAAAGTGAGACCTATAGGCATGCAAAAAAGCCCCAATACTTGTACTGTGGCATCACATGATTGGTTACTTTTCTCAACTATTGGTACATCTCCTAACAATAACAACTTTAAAGTCACAACTATTGGTACATAAACACACAATTTTTATTTTTTTTAATGTTTCAAACAATAGTTTTTATTTGTACTATTATTGGAACAAAAAGTATCAACAACCCTCACAACTATTGGTGCTCTTTCCCTATTAGGAACTTGACCGAGGATAGTAACACTATCATTAATTTGAACCTTAAACTATTACTATTTTAAATTTAAATTCACCTTGTCAACCATTTCACTTTAAAAATATGACTAATGATTAAGAATGCTTATGGATGTAATTATGTGACATTTTTTTAATTAATTTTTGTAATTTATTGTAGTTATAACCTTAAATGTAATTCAATTTCTAGTTTTAATAAATTTATTATAATTAGTCATTAAATTATATATTTATAATTTTAATTTTATTTATATAATTATAATTGTAACAATAAATAAATTTAGTTTATTTAAATAATTGAAAATAAAATTATAATTATTTTTAATTCTAATTTTAATTTTACTTGAAATTAATATTCACTTAATATTCATATTAATTAAAATTATTTTTAAAAATATGACAACAATAAAAAGTAAAATAAATCTTAGATTTAATATTTTTTAGGAACAATAATAGTTTTAGGGACATATTGGATAACACATAATGGTGATTAATATTATTGATAAAAGTGTGATTAATACTAGCATACCTAATTTATTGCATAATTTAAGTAAAATGTGTTGAGAGATATCAAATTATGAAAATATTGAATATTCATAAATAATAATATAGAGTTTGTTACTAATAAGTTTGAAGTGAAATAGTTGAATAGGAAGCCAATATATACTCATTAGAACTATTACAATAACATTTGTAAAATATTAGCAAATTAAAATTTTTACAATAATTTGTCAAACAATATGTGAATAAAAAATAGTCTTAGTTAACTATTTGCAACATATATAAAATAATGTCAACATAAAGTTTAGTCATAGTTACATATATAAATTGGATTTATTATATTATCATTTACTTTAATAAAATATAATTACTTAAAGTTTAGAATCATATATAGATCACGTAATTAGTCTATAAAAAAATTATATTTTCCTATGTATTATTAATGTAAAAGCTAAAAATAATTTTCATGCAGGTCACTAAGTTGTCAGACAATACGCATACATGAGTGTCCACTTGGTTGTCAAAGTATCACTGGAAACACCCCATCAATGTCATCCTTCATATAACGAAATTTTAAAAATGGACCAAGAACCAGTCAAAAGAAATTTGATAATTATGCTCTTTACTTTAACTTCCTCCGTGGAACCAAGGTGAAAATGAACTCAGATGCAAAATTAAATAATCTACAAATTGAGATTACAATTTTTTTTTACTAGTCAATTCCTCTATACCATGAGCTTTGAGATCTTTACCTTCTTAAATGTATCTGAAAGATCACTATTAGGCCAACAATGACCATCGTAAAGCACAACCTATATGATCAACTCGGTATGAAGCTCATGAGATTCCATAAGGGACGATCACAAATTAGTTATCACAGAGAGCCACTTAAGGAATGGTTGCTCGCTACATTTAAGTTCAATTATTCAATCAAATTCACAGTGCATTATGTCATACCATCATTCAAGTTGTTACATCCACACTATGCAATACCTACATTGCATGTCGTGAAGTCTAATGTGACAATTAAAGTTTGAGCTCTTCTTGAGGATACTGAAAAATGGAGAGTTATTGTCAATGCATAAATGGTTAACAAACTCAAAAAAGATTTAAAATTTTATTTGACAAATTTTTTAAAACTATTTACACATTGTAACTATTACTAAACTCTATGTCGACATAATTTTATATATGTTGCAAATAGTTAATTAACCCTTATGAAGTAAACATTCTCTTAACATAGTAAAGATAAGTCATTAATATCTTTAGTTATTTCAAATTATTTTAATAATATACTCTATTTAAAACATTTCACTCCAACTTTTCATGCTTAAACAAGTGCCACATAGTGGTGAGTACTTGCCTCTTGATTTGTAGTCGAAATAGTAATTTTTGTTATAGTTATTGGTTGTTCAATGTCATTTTGCTAGGGAGTAGGTATATATTAGTATTATTTTACAAATCGTAGAAGTCCTATAGCGTTTATATGATGCAAGCATCCAACAGTTTTACTATTAGATGCATGAGTTGTATTTTTTATGTCTATTATAAACTTTATCATAGTACATGCAAAGTTTGGGCCACTTTACATCATTTTTGTGTGACATGAGGGCTTCTCTTAGTGGAACATTAATGTGGCTATAATTATAAAATATTTGGTGAATAGCACATTAACAACTATATTTGAACTGTGCTATGTTGAGGTTGTACACTATAATGTATAGATGAAGACTTTATGATCTTTGGTGTCCAAATGTCGTAAACTAATTAACATTTCAGCAAATGCAATAACAAAGTGACTTATATTTGCTTATATATATATATATATATATATATATATATATATATATATATATATATATATATATATATATATATATATATATATATATATATATAGACACACACACACACACACACATGTATATATACATATATAAATATATATACATATAAACATATATAAATATATATACATATAAACATATATACATATACATATATATACATATGTGTGTGTGTGTGTGTGTGTGTGTGTGTGTACTGTAAATGTCATTAATGTAAACTAAAGCATTTGATCCTCGTCCTCTTAGACAAATTGTGAAGTAAGGGAACCTTGATTATAGGATCATTGGTTCAATGGGTGAAAAGCCTTGAACGGGTGCACAAAATGCCCTATTTCATTTGTTGTTTAGGTCTACAGTAAAAATACTCTTACGAGATTGGTCAAGAGAAAAGAGGAAGTTAAAGATCAAGTTAAAATTCTATGGTAATTTCATTCTCAATTTATGAGGATTATGTTACATCTAAGTTTCTACAGTGTACCGGGTTAATCCTTAGAAAATTGAAAGTTAGATATAATGAAAAGATTGAGAACATTCATGTGATCAATATAACATGGGTATGAAAAATAACTACTTATCATTGAAAAAATAAGACAAGGTAATTATAATGTAAATGGAAAGTGGACGAGAAAAGGATCTACTAAACTATTTTGGATTTTATTATCATAGATAGTAGACATATAAATATAAGAGGTTATAATAGTTATAACACTTGAGATATTTGAAGGGAAAAGTGTTTACAAAGATAATATTATTATGAAGATACTAATCAAAAGGAAGTATAGATAGGTTGGGATGAAGGAGAAATTAAATGTTTTAATGAGGCAATGTTGTGGGTTGTTTAGAAAGATTGTTTAATATCATATTAAATTTGGTAAATTATTATGTTTAAATTAAATAAGAAATACAAACTAAAAATAATTATTTATTTTTATTTAATTAAATAATGAAAAGCTATAGATAAAAAAATAATTGTTAGAAAAGTCCATAATATTTATCCTTCTTCTATTTGTTTAATTTCATATTAAATTTAATAAATTATTATGTTAAATTAAATAAAAGATTAAATTAATATGGATATTTATCTTTTTTGCCAAAAAAATATTATTGAAATCTAGTTTATTTTGATTATAAATTAAAGAACATTTTAAATATAATACATATTTTTAATATATATATATATATATATATATATATATATATATATATATATATATATATATATATATATATATATATATATATATATATATATATATATATATATATATATATATATATATAATCTTGTTCATAGATTAACTTAAAAGAACTACCTATTACAACAAATAATGAAGTTAAAATTTAAGCACTTATTTTAGATTCACAAGATTGTGTGGTTTATAAGTTTTTTAGAAACTCAAATTAAAGAAGGTAAATAATTTTAAAATGCGTGGTGATTCCGAAAAACCTGAGATTATGGGTTGTTTCGAGAAACCCGCCTATAAGAGGCAAAATGATATTAGCCAATCGTTTGCAACAAAAATAATTTTTGTAAATTATAATGTTAACAAATGTGCATGTATACTATAAAATAAATTGAAAAAATTTAAAGAAAGAAAAATAGTTGCTTTTCATTGGTCTAAATAAATTTTTTTAATAACCATCTAAGCACAACAAATGAATTTTCATTACAATAGTATTGCCTAATGACAAGTACTAATAAGAACCCATATCTTGAGGTAATGTAGTTCAATATTATGTAAAACCCTAAATGAGATAAACTATATAAGTTCTTTGCTAAATCTACTAATGATGGCCTTGTTAATAACTTATATTAAGCAGGCAAGAACAAGACTTAATGGAAACCTCTTAAGAAGATATGAAATCAAGTGATGCTAAGACAATTACTTTTACTAATATACCATGTATTATGTAATTCCAATAAAAGAAGACCTAATATACACTTATATCTTAAGATCACAACCTAATATTAACATTTTCATGACTTTATTCCAATCAATCTTTAGTAGACTTTAACATCCATAACTATAAGTCTTCTTCTTTTAACTTATCAATTATACCTAAGAATTCGTATTCTAGATGCCTCATATTGAAGCAAGTAGTACCCTACACTGTGGGGTAAAAATATTGCATGTTAAAATAGAGTAGAAAAAGGCTATAGAAATTCTCATGTAATTTATTCTACTTGTAAAAGAAACCAAAATCCACAACAATTGTAAATGTTCTCACTGACAGAGAAAATGGATAATTTGGAACAAGGTAAGTACATCGATTAAAGCATAAAAATAGAGTAATTTGTTAAATAATTTATTATAATTCATTCTATGGATTATGGATTGTTCTCACTCTCTCGCAAAAGTCTGTATCATAATTAAAAAATAAATAAATAGTAAGTTCCTACTCTTCATCCCACTTTGCTTTCCCTCTTCATTCTCAACTTTCAATCATTCTCCCTAATATATTTGTTTTCTGCTTTGTTGCTTGGACAAATGACTCTTCTTTAAAGGTACCAATTAGTGGGATGTGTACATATTTTCACTTATTTTTTATGAAACCCCCGCATTGACAACCTAAATTTGAACCCTATATCAAACTTACATTATTAATATATTAAATAGCAACTCTATTGATGCAAAAGCATCTTTGATTCATGGCAATCTTGCATCAACCAAAACATTTTCTTTTCAGTTTATTTCTTGTTTTGTAATTTTAGTATTTATTTCTCTGTTTCTTTGCATTTGCCCACTGGATCTTGTGGAGATAGATTTTTCTCGTGGACATGTTCTTATACCTTATCCTAAATCCACGAGATGTTTGGATCTTTTTCTGGCAAGTTATTGCTTCCGGAATCTAAGATAGTTTTCTAGCTTGGAATGCCGAAATCGCTTGGACCTATTTGCTATTGGCGAATCTTGCGGATCATTTTGGTAGCTTGTAGAGCTTCAGTTCTTTGTTTCCAATGTTCCTTGGCATGCGACCGACCTTCCCCTAGGTCTGTACTTCATTATATGGATTTTCTAGAAGGATCTCTTTGGCAGAGGCTGACCTTGTTGTTTTACACGTTTCATCCTATTCATCAACATTTGTTTCATCTTGGGCCAACGCTGATCATTCTTGATCATATAAATCAATGTAATTAAGCATTTAGAAATCCATTATCACAACCTAGAAGATAAATCCGAAGGTTAGGAGATCCAGAGTAGGCTCACATTCTTGCTTGAGCCCGGGTATTGTATCTAAGCATGCATGTAATCAAGCTTGTGTGCTAAATCTTGTGAGCCTGCATGTTACCGGTAGATTGTAATTGATTTTCATGATATAATTTAGTCTATTCTACATTACCTCCATCACATTGTGTTTCTTTTTGTGTGTTAACTCTTGTTGCACGGTCCAAATTGTTCTCTTTGAGGACCCTCCTGTTGTGACTGCACCAAGTGGTATTAGAGCGAGATTTCATTGAGGAGATTGTAGATTCCTGTAAGATTTTGTTGTAGGGTGGTGGATTGAGGATCCGACCTGTAGTTGCAGAGGATTGGCATGAAGAGGAAACGTTAGGGATGGTGGAGCGTGTGGAAATGCAAACCTTGTTGTGATGGAAATGTTGAGAGGAATTGCAGCCTAGTTGAAAGCTGTTGAAATAGCCTAGAGAAGAGGTCGTCATACATTGAAGATGTGAGTGATGATGAAGAAGAAATAGTTGGAGAGCAAGGAGAAAATCCACTGGTGAATGATCCGGATGAAGAGAGGTTTATAAGAGCATTGTCAAGAGCGATTACCAAACCATATTTTATCCCACTGGATTATGATGGCAAGCTGGATTTGGATGAATTGTTGGATTGGATCATGGAGATGAAAAAGTACTTTGATTTTGAAGGCTCCGCTGAAGATAAGAAGGTAAGATATGCTTGCATTAATTTGAAAGGACATGTATCTCTTTTGTGGGAACATTTGCAGGTTGATAGACAAAGAAGAGGTAAAGAGAAGATCCAATCTAGGGAGAAGATGGTCAACAAGTTGAAATCAAAGTTTATCCCTGTCGATTATCAAGTGAATTTGTTTCAGAAGTTGCAGAACGTGAAGAAAAAGGAATCTAGTGTGAAGGAGTATACCGAAGCATTCTACAAGTTGAATATCAGATCTGGACATACTAATGATGAGATTGAACAAGTTCCTATGTTTCTGAATGGGTTGCAGATGTCAATACAAGATGAACTTGGTCTAATCAAGTTGCAGAGTGTTGAGGAAGCTTATCAATATGCCCTAAAAGTAGAGGAGAAGTTGAACAAAAGACATGAGAATAAGCAAAGAGGTAGAGGTGGAAGGTTTTTCAGAGGAAGATTTCAAGGAGGAAGAAGTTATTTCAGAGGTAGAGGGCCCTGTGCAGATCAGAATAAAGGCAAGGAAGTTAACAGAGATGGTAGTTCATATCGAAAGGATGACAACAAAAATTACTGGAGAAAAGAACTTGATGGTTACCGAAATGAGGGCTATGGAAAAGAATACAAAAGACAAGATAAAAGCGTGTTTAGAAGAACTTGGTTTAAGTGCAGAGGAGAAGGACATCATGCTTTTGAATGTAAGAAGACCGAGAACAATGGAAGACAACATTGGTGGAAGAAGACCATACCAGATCAACCAATAAACTGGAAGATGAAGAATTGTTGGTGATGAGGAGATCATTGTGTCATATCGGAGATGATGAGGAACCCTTGCAGAGGAGGAATTTGTTCAAGACCAAATGTAAGGTATCCAGAAAGTGTTGTACAGTTATTATTTATAGTGGTAGTTCAGATAATCTTGTTTCAGAGGAAATGCTGAATAAGATGAAGTTGGACAGATTGAAACACCCTAATCCATATTAGATAACATGGATTCAGGATGATGATAAGATACTAGTAAGTGAACAACGTTTGGTAAAATTGAAAATTGGAGCTTATCATGATGAAGTTTTGTGTGACAATATCCCTATGGATATTTATCATATCTTGTTGGGTAGACCATGGCAGTATGATAGACAAGCAATACATGATGGGAGAAAAAACATATACACTATTGTTGCAAATGGGATGAAGCAGACCTCATTTCCCTTGGAGGAGCATCTGAAGATTGAAGTTTGTACAAGTGCTAGAATTTGTTTGGTAGATGGAAGGAAATTCCTAGATGGGATGAGACATGAGAATGTGTGTTTTGCCTTAGTTCCTAAGGAGATTGAAGATCTGGGGCATGAAGAAGAACAGTCGGGAGAGATAAAGGAATTGCTGACAGAGTATGGAGATACCATTTTAGATAATGTACCTGATGGATTACCCCCTCTGAGAAGTATCAGTCATTGCATGGACTTGATTCCCAAAGCTAGTTTGCTTAATAAAGCAACACACCGGATGACACCGGCAAAGAATGAGGAGTTGAATAGACAAGTGTAGGAATTATTGAGGAAAGTTTTGATTAGAGAAAGTTTGAGTCCTTGTGCAGTACTAGCAGTGTTAGCATCTAAGAAGAATTGAGAATGGAGAATGTGTATTGAATTTAGAGCAATAAACAAGATTACAGTGAAGTATAGATTTTCTTTGCCTAGGATGGATGACATAATGGATTGTTTGAGTGGAGCCAGATACTAGACAAAGTTAGACTTGAAGAGTGGATACCATCATATTAGAATTAGAGAAGGAGATGAGTGGAAGACAAATGAAGGACTATATGAATGGTTGGTGATGTCTTTTGGATTGACTAATGCACAGAGTACACTCATGAGGTTTATCAATGAAGTATTGAAGAAATTCTTGGATAAGTTTGTTATTGTATATTTGAATGACATTTTGATATTCACTAAGACCAAAGAAGAACATATGTTGTATTTGAGACAAGTTTTGCAGAGGTTGAGAGAAGAAAAGTTGTTGATAAACATTAAGAAATGCAGTTTCATGAAGGAAGAATTAGTCTATTTGGGATTTGTGATATCTGCGGATGGATTGAAGATGGATCCTGAGAAGTTAAGAGTAATTGTTGAATGGCCTACACCGAAAAGCATTGGAGAGGTAAGATCATTTCATGGGTTGGCCAGTTTCTACCAGAAGTTTATAAAAAATTTCAGTTTAGTTTGTAGCCTTATGAAAGAAGCGATGAGATGAGATAGGAAGGATTTCAAGTGGACAATTAGAGCAAATAGGAGTTTGGATTGTTGAAGTAGAAGGTGACTGAGCAGCCTATGTTGGATTTGCCAGATTTTAACAAAGTATCTCAAGTGGACTGTGATGCAAGTAGGAATGCAATTGGAGCAGTGTTAAGTCACGAAGGTAGACTAGTGGCATATTTCAGTGAGATTTTGAATGATGCAAGAAGAAGATATTTTGTGTATGATCAAGAGTTTTATGCCATAATTCAAGCATTGAAGAAGTGGAGACATTATTTGTTGCCTAAGGAATTTTTGTTGTATATTGATCATCAAGCTTTGAAGTATTTGAATAATCAGAGAAAATTGAATCAAAGACATATGAGATGGGTGGAGTTCTTGTAGAGTTATACCTTTGTGTTGAAGCATAAAAGTGGGAAGTCAAATAGAGTTGCTGATGCTTTGAGTAGAAGGAGGAATTTGTTGACGAAGATGAGAGTGGAGGTATTAGGTTTTGAGGAATTGAAGAACTTGTATAAGGATGACCCAGATCTTGCAGAACCTTAGAAAGCTTGTAAGGAACCAGTTATAGTGGATAGAAGTAAGTGGTTGGACTATTTCATTCAAGATGAGATGTTGTTTAGAGGAGTTTATTTGTGTATACCTAGGAGTTCTATGAGAGAAATTCTGATAAAGGAGAAGCATAGTAAAGGATTAGTCGGACACTTTGGTGTTGATAAGATAGTAGCATTGATTAGTGAGAATTATTTTTGACCTTAGATTCATAAGGATGTCAGGAAATTTATGTAGAGCTATTGGATTTGTCAACTTACAAAAGATAGCAATCAAAATGTTGGATTGTATAAGCCTTTGATAGTTCTAGAGAGACCTTGGGAGGACATAAGCATGGATTTCATACTTGGATTGCCTAAGACACAAAGAGGAAATGATTCTATATTTGTGGTGGTAGATAGATTCTCAAAGATGACACATTTCATACCCTGTAAGAAGACAACAGATGCAATGCATGTTGATGACCTATTTTTCAAGGAGGTGGTGAGATTACATGGATTACCTAAGAGCATAGTTTCTGATAGAGGTACTAAGTTTGTTGGATATTTTTGGAGAACACTTTTGAAGAAGATGAAGACAAACTTGAAATTTAGTTCTACTTTTCACCCACAAATTGATGGACAAACAAAAGTGGTAAATAGAAGTTTGGGAAATTTTTTGAGATGTTTAGTTGGAGAGAAAACCAAAAGTTGGGACTTGATCCTTGCACAAGAAGAGTTTGCCTACAATAATTTAGTGAACAGGAGTATTGGAAGAACACCTTTTGAGATTGTTACCGGAGCACACCCTAGAGGCATATTAGAGTTGAGGGATATTAGTAATGAAGATAAGAGGAGTTCATAAGCATAAGCATTTGCATAGCATATGGAGACAACACATACTTAGGTCAAACAACATTTGGAGGACATGAACAACAAGTATAAGGAGAAAGCAGATGAAAAGAGGAGAGATAAGGAATTTGATGTTGGTGATGAAAAGGTATATCTGAGAAAAGAGAGATTCCCAGTTGGAACCTATAGTAAGTTGAAGATGAGGAAGTTTGGACCTTGTAAGATCTTGAGGAAATATAGTTTTGGAAATTCATATGAAGTGGAGTTACCAGATAGTTTGGGTATTTCACCTATATTAAACATTACAGATCTACATCAGTACCATGAGGAAAAATTCAGTGAGGATAGTGTAGCAGACTTGGAGAAACTGATACCCTGGAGGGAACCAGATCAGATTGAAGACATTTTGGATAGTAGGATTGGGCGTAGCACTCGGAGCAACCATTACAAAGAGTACCTTGTGAAGTGGAAGGGCGGACCAGTTGAAGATTCATCATGGAATTCTCAGGCAAAGGTAGACCGTCTTGGTTTTCCTCTGAACCCAGCAAAGTGAGGGACTCAATTTTTTTTAACAACCTCAGATGTCTGATGCAAGAGCATCCCTGGTTCATGGCAATCTTGCATCAACCAAAACATTTTATTTTCGGTTTGTTTCCTATTTTGCAGTTTCAGTATTTCTTTCTACGTTTCTTTGTATTTGCTCACCGAATCTTGCAGAGTTGGATTTTTCTCATGGACATATTAATCTACCTTATCCTAAATTTGTAGGACGTTTGGATCTTTTTCTGACAAGTTATCACTTTCGAAATCTGAGATAGTTTTTTGGCTTGGAATATCAGAACCGCTTGGACCTATTTGCTATTGGTGAATCTTGCGGATCATTTCCATAGCTTGTGGAGCTTCATTTCGTTGTTTCCAACATTCCTTGGCATGTGGCTGACATTCCTTTGGGTCCGCACTTCATTTTATAGATTTTTCAGTAGAATCTCTTTAGTGGAGGCTGACCTTGTTGTTTTACGTGTTTCATCTTGTTCATTGGCATTTGTTTCATCTTGGGCCGACGCGGATCATTCTTGATCATATAAGTCAATGTAATTAAGCATTTAGAAATCAATTATCAGAATCTAGAAGATAAATCTGAAGGTTAGGAGATTTGATGTTGGCTTGCATTATTGCTTAAGCTTGAGTATTGTATGTAAGCATGTATGTAATCAGGCATGTGTGTCGAATCTTGTGAGCATGCATGTTGCTGACAAATTGTAATTGATTTTCATGATATAATTTAGTCTATTATGCATTGCCTCAATCACATTGTGTTGCTTCTGTTGTGTTAAATCTTGCTACATAGTCCAGACTGTTCTCTTTGAGGACCCTCCTGTTGTGACTACACCACCTATGCTAATATAATTTGGGAATGACTAGAAGTATTCCTCAAATTATATTATTATATATTAAATAGTGACACTATACAATCTAGGATCGTATATTAATAGTTTATTTAAAACAATAAATAGTAAGTCCAAACATTCATAGTGTTTGAAAGGGCTAAAAATAGAGAAAAGAATCATTGAGACCTATGATTGAAAACACATTGAAATGATAAGATATTGAGGAACCTTAAAATAATACACTACTAGTGCCACTTTACAAAAATTAATCAGTAAGAAACATTGCATTTCCTTTGCAAATAGATTAAAATATTGTCACTGTCTGATCTATAGTACAAAAACTACAAAAAGACAAGATGTTTCGCTTGAATTTAATTTAAATTTGACAGAAATTCATAAGATCCATTAATCAATAGGATCATGTAATATTTGATTTTATGATCTACCAATTTTTTTTCTAAAGCACCAAATACTAAATGCCAATACTATCTTTATCTTCTTTTCATATCAAATGGCCAAGAAACATGATCCATCAAGATTGGACTCTCCTAAGAAGGATATATCATGAAATTGTCTTTAGCATATAGTGTTAAACCCTAAAATTTCTTTGTGACTACTAAATAATATACTTTGTTTCTAACAAGAAAATAACATGTCATGGAAAAGAAGATGCAAGTATGAAACTCCAAGAGATCACATAGGTACAAAAATACTTAATGTACATGATGAGGCTTTCACAATTCATTTTATTGAAAAGATCTGCTGGTGAATAAGATATATCTTTTTTCAACCATTTGTTCTTATTTTGGTGATGGATCATGGAGTGCAGTTCCAAACATTGATGAAACAAAATATGGAGAGTTTTTCAAAACCTCTTCTTAACAAAACACTTATTGTACATGGTTTGAGACGAAATGATCATCTATATGGTTTGACCTATGACAAAACTAATTAGCTATGTTTAAAACCATGTGAATGTTTATGTGGATCAAATCAAGATGCAATCCCCCCCAAAAATTGTCAATTTCCAAATGTTGTACTAATGGTGCACATAATCATATCTGCATACCCAATAACACAAATAAACACTAGAGTTCAAAGAAAGTGAATGTAAACTCTACGATTACTAAATGCCATACAAACTAAAACATGGTTTAATATAGAATTCCATAATTCATCAGACTCAATCAAGCAGTTTTCTATCTTATGCATAATAATTAATACCAACTTATAGTCCTAATATGTGTGCATTGTACTTTCACACAATGCAGTTAAATTTAGTAATTTCAATATAACTCAATGAATCAGATTCATTAGAATATGTATAGAAGAAAGTATATGTATGTATAGGGAGAGAGAGTTCCCTGTTGTGAGTTGAGAGAGGCCAAAAGAAGGCCATAATGTAAAATTTGTGTTTACAGATTTCTTGTAATTTGAGGTTGAGTTAAAAACAAAGAGTCTCTATTTTTGTGTGTTTGTTTGTGTTTAGAGGTTGTAGGGCAAAGGAGTTTTTTTTTTCTTGCATCACAATGCTAGAGGTGATGTGAAATACAATTATGAGTTTGTAGTTAGTAACTTTCTTTGGCTTGATTGGTGCCTCTGAGATTTTATCATTGGCTATTTACCCTAAATTTTGTTTAGAATTTTACTTCTTTTGAGTGTGGGTTTGTGGTTTGAGTGTGTAGTTCAAAGATGTTAGGATCTTTGTAAAACTGGGTTTAAATAGAT
Organism: Cryptomeria japonica; assembly: GCF_030272615.1. Taxonomy (NCBI): domain Eukaryota; kingdom Viridiplantae; phylum Streptophyta; class Pinopsida; order Cupressales; family Cupressaceae; genus Cryptomeria; species Cryptomeria japonica. The sequence goes on along the minus strand of NC_081407.1, from coordinate 731,186,538 downwards.
ACAGGTAAGTCAATTTTTAACCTGTTGTTATGAAATTTCTCCTACAACTTATTTTAAGAATGTATGGTTTTGTATATAGGTATGCCAATTTTAAGCCCGAGTTATTCTAAATTTTTGCCTACAGCTTCTTTTAATAATCCTCTTGCTAAAAAAAATCCTTATTACAAAAATATGCGATGTGTTGCTCATTAAAAAAACAAATACAATAGGAGAAACAACTACCCACAAATTTCATTATTAAGAAAAAACAACAAGAGAAATCATAACATTAAATAGTACAAATGCAGATGTAAGATTACAACTGTTTTTCTCTCTTTTTTCATGGTCCCATAATTACTTGATTTCAATTTGGAATTATTTGTTGATTAATTAAACAAGGATTTTATAAAGCATACTGATATATGTTATGTTATTCAATATAGTAGATATTACCAATATATTAGTGTTGTTATGCTAATGTCGAATTATGAATGGCCAAGCAAAGAAGATAGCGTCAAACTCAAACTAAGCATTACTTGTTAGCTATTATTTGGTTATTCAATTTAATTTATTTTAATTCACTTAAGTTATTTAATTTAATTTATTTAAGTTATTCAATTCAATTTATTTAGTTTAGTTTAATTTAATTTAATTTAGTTTAAGTTATTTAAAATATATAAATAGCAATTTAAAAATAATGGTAAATGCATAAGTTTAAAAATAACTATTTCTCATGGCAAAATAAAGGTGTGAAGAGCAGAGATAAATTAGCGAAGGTCATGTCAAATTAAACAAGTGCCATGTAGTGGCTAGTACTTGTCGTCTTTATAGTATTGTAATAATGAAAAAATTGTCTAGTTAATAGATTAGTTATAAAATATCAATTTGGACATACGTTAACCCACAGATAGTGGAAAGCAAATTGAAAAGCGTCCTAAAATAACGTACCCAAGTAAAAATTCAATTTGTAAATTATGATTATTGGTAATTAGTATATATATTCATAAATATCTTTAAGAATGTATATATTATTTTAATATTTCAAAAAATATATATATAATTTTATATTACATTATGTTATTATATCTAATTATAATAAGAATTATATATTAATATGCCAGTAATATAATAATAATAGAATATAATATGCATATAATATAAATATAATTAATAAAATATAATTAAAATAATAATAATATAGCCAATATTAATATGATGTATTAATAATTAAGTTTATGATTCAATTAGAGTTAGGATTAGTGTTAAGTTATGATTACTTATAAAATTATCATTAGGTTAGGTTTTGTTTAAATATTCAATTTAGCCTTATGTTAAGGTTGAATTAAAGATAGGGTTAGATTAAAAGTTAGTCTAGGGTTAATGTCAATGTTCTTGGATAAACATTAAGACTATCATGACATTTACAACTGAAAACAAAGATAAGAAGTTAAAACTCAATTAAAATTACTTTTAAATGTTCTATTATTGTATTATGCATTTTAATTATTATATTATTTTTCTAGTATTATATTATTAATATGTATCTAATTAAATTATTTTTATTATATTTAAGAAAATTATATTACTAAATTGATTACCCCAATCTAGCTTTTATATTTTTAATGTTGTGTATATTATATATTGATTTAAAAAAAGTTTGATTAAATTTAAATTCTTTAAATTTAATATAATTTTTAAAAATTTAAAATTTGTTAAATATTCTTTGGTGGAGGTGTAAAATAAATTTGATAAGAAAATTTAAACATGCTAAATATTATTTTTAAGTACCTAAAAAATTGCCTAAAAAAATTCATTCAGATAGTGGATCCTGAAAATCCACTAATAAGATGTAAATTTTCCATGCCAATCAGATTGGGGAAAAATAATTTTTAGAATTTAGAAACTTAAAAATCATGCATCTTAACTTTATAAAAAATAAAAAATATAGATTGAGCAAAAAAATAAAAATAAAACATAGAACAAAACAAAAAATACATACTTCTAATTGGTGGAGAAACAATTGAATAATAATGAGTTAACCAAAAACAATGCAATGGATTGCAATAGTAATAGCCTAATGGCAAGTACTAATAAAATAGGGGAAAGTTGTGAAAAGGACAAATAAATTACCCACCACAAATAAGTTATATTTTATAACATAAAATAGTAATCAAGTTTGGATGGTCATTTTTTTATTTATATACTATTTGATAGTAAAATAAAATAGTGAACAAACATATATAGTATAAAATAGTAGTAAGATTTGGATAATTGGTTATTTATTTTAAAGTAAATAAAATACTCTAATAACAATGGCAAATAAAATAGTTATTGAAAGAATTTAAAAGTGGTTCCTTGGGTTTGGGGTGGAGGAGAAAAAGCGTATGCCTTTGCTTGCATGGGAGAGTGTTTATAAACCTAAAGTGGGAGGCAATTTGGGTATCCGATGTATTCGATCCTTTAATAAAGCTCTCTTGGCCAAACAAATTTGGAGGATTTTTGAAAATAATCATGAATTGAACTTGGTCGGGCGCAGTAAGTATCTATTTTGTTTCCCCTCTCTAAAGGAATTTTTTTAAGCGGAAGCTCTCCCCTCGGGTTCTTTCCTTTGGAATAATGTGCTCAAGGCAAGGGAGGTTGCTATGATGGGAAGTGCTTGGAAGGTGGGAGATGATAAGACTATTAGATTATGGGAAGATTTGTGGCTCTCTCTTGGTCCTCTATGTGACATTCTTGATTTTGCTCCTTTTATGGAGGATTGCAAAGCTACTTTTGGTGTTTTTGTGGCGGACTACCGGAAGGACTTTGGGTGGATTAATTTTTCTGATGTATTTCCTTCGCTTCTTCCTATCCAGTTATCTCTTCTCTCTTGCTTCCCTTGTTCGAACTCACAAGATTCTCTAATTTGGAAAGGAATGTCTTTTCATCGCTTTTCGGTGGCCTCTGTTATTTCTTTGTTGTCTCTTGCTTCCTCTCCCCCCCACTATTGGGCGAATGCATGGGTGAAGAACCTTATTCCTAAAGTTAACATATTTGTTTTGGCTTATGCTTCAGAATAAACTTCTCACTACTGATAATCTTTGTAAAAGGGGTTTTTCACTCCCCAATAGATGTTTTATTTGCTTGCAGGAGGAGGAATCGATTTCCCATATGGTTCTCCGTTGTTCTTTTGCTTTTGATATTTGGAGTCGAGTCCTTCAAAAGTGGAACCTCTGTTGGGTCTTCCCTTAGCAGATTTTGGATTTTTATAAATATTGGAGGTGTCCCTCTTCTCATCCTTCCTTTAAGTTGTTGTGGTCTTTTATTTTCCCTCATGTCTCTTAAGGGATTTGGAAGGAGAGGAATAACCGTATTTTTCTGAGATTTCTCTCTTCCCCCTGATGTGGTGGCTGAAATTTTTTGCAGGTCCATCTCTGAGAATATTAACGTGGTGTTCAATGTTGGTTCTTCGTTCTCTTCAGTCTTGAATAATGAGTATGAGAGTGTTGTATCTAAGCAGAGGAGAATTTTTATCTCCAAAATTCAAAGACAGGTGAAGAAGACTAGAGATGGTTGTGTGTGGAGCTTTCCTCCTTCGGGATGGGTTAAAGTTAATTTTGATGGGGCGGTTAAGGGCAATCCTAGGTCAGTTGGGTGTGGGGGAGTGATAAGGGATGAGCATGGTAGGTATATTGCAGCGGTGGCACTCCCCATGGGTACCCATACTAACCACCTTGCTGAAGCCATGGGCGCCTTCCAAACATTGCAAATTGTTAAACAATTATGATGTAGGAAGGTGTGGATTGAGGGTGATTCGAATAATATTATTCAATGCATAAGGGGGAAAAGTATGCCTTCATGGACTATTGAGAATATTATTAAAGCCTCTATGAATATAATCAAGACCTTTGAAGAGTCCTACATTCCCCATAACTATAGAGAGGTTAATTGTGTAGCAGATTATTTTGCTAAAATGGGGGTTAGGCTTAACACAAGGTAGACTTGGTTTAAGGAGGACACCATGGAGATTGAGGTTCGATCCTTTCTCATGCACGATCAAACACATGGCAGATTTGAGGAGATCCCTACTAATTTCGATGATGAAAGTTATTAATTTTGTCATCATTTTTTGGCTTGCGTTTGGCCTAAATGCCTTCACCTATAATTATGACCACCAAACCAAGCACACTTTATGGGTATTACTTGTTTTGGAAGTCAATACTGGTTTTTCTATGGCCGACTCTGTTTCACTAAAGAGTGTTGCTTCTGAGTCAAGTTTGAGACTATGGGGGGTGAGAGACGTAGGGTGGAGCCAACTAATTGTGCTAACAAGAAGAAGAACCCTACCATTTGACACAAATTGCAAAAGGGGGGAGTGGAGCCATTCCTGGAGAAACTACATGGGCACAATCAAAGTGTTACTAGGCAATTTGTGAAGGGGTGGAAGGATGGTAAGGTGAATCTATTTGGTAGGGTGATAGAGATTAATGAAGAACTCATAGCTGAAGTGTCGGGTATGTCCATGGACGAGATAAAATTTTACAGAGAGAAAAATCTCTGATGCAGCTGTGAAGAGATTCCCCAAGAAAGAGAAGGAGTGTGAGCGCCTAGTGAAAGCAAATAAGACCCACTTTGAGCCACATCAAATTAAGGCCATTTGGAGGGGGCTCCTGAGGGTGACTATGGAGTTTTTTACTTTGGATGGCAGGTTCACCAAAAACTACGGGTATCATTTTGTGTTCCTTAATCATTTTCGTCACAATGAGAAAATGTCTTTTCTGTTTTATTTGTTGTCTTCATTAAGTGCTAGTATCGCTGATTTTAAGGGGAGTCCCCATGTTAATCCAATTTTTCACCAAGGTTTAATTTCTCTTATCTATGAGCATTTGAAGGCTAGGGCTTCTGAAAACCCTAGCAATCCCTCTCCCTTTATTGCAGAAGAGATTAATGGTAGTGAGAATTTAGAATTAGAGGGTTGGGAGACTGACAACAATGATGGGGATTTCCTCCCCCACACCAACAAAAAGGCTAAAACCGGTCTTAAGGGATTTGCTTCGGGTGTTAGTAAGGGGTCCCTTGATGTTGGTGGAGAGGGTTCGAGAAAACAACCTAAGGGTAAAGCTCGAAAGGCCACTTTGAAGGTTTCATACAACTTTGATGATCAAGACTCCTTGGACCACACTCACAATGTTGAGGCATCCTCTTCCTCTCATGACTCTGAAAATAATTCCCAGGAATCGGTGGATTTTACTTCACAAGATTTTCATCCCAAATAGGAGATCCTGTTTAGTGTGCTCAACATTGCCAAGAACAGCTCTCTGGAGGTTTTTTGTCTTTTTTGGTGGGTGTTTTATGAGATTAAAAACATTAATCTCAATCAACGGTCCTTATCTTCCAAGATGAAAGTTATGCAGACTAATGTGAGTGCTGGAGATATGCCGCATGTTGTTGTTAGTGCTCATCCTGTTAGTACTGGTAAGGAGGTGGTTGAGGGGGCTTCGGTGGGTGATCTATGGATAGAAAGAGAAGAGCAAGTCATGACTGATTGTATGGATAAAAACATGGAAGCCACCCAAAAATTGAAGGATATTTTTGATAAAAAATTGTGGACATGGAGGCTAGAATTGCCAAATGTGAGGCTACCCTCTAGGGCATAATGGAGAGCAATCAGAACATTGTTAAGGTTTCCACTGAAACTATGTCTACCATGGTTAGCAAGTTAGAGAAATCTCATATGGAAAGAACTACGGTGGATGTGGACAAGGATATGGTTGCTAGTGCAGAAGAATCGGGTCCTCCAGGTAAGTGTACTAGGGCTAGCTTGAAGAAGAGAGCCACTGCAGTGCCCCAAGACATCTTGGAATGGAAGAATGCTGCCAAGAAGATATATCAGCTGAGCGCTAATGTTGTTGAGAATCTTAAAAATTTGGGTTGATTTAGTGTTTTTGTTGTCGTGTCGATGCTGGCAGTTTGTTGGCTTTTTGTTGTCTTAGCGGCCTGGGTGGTCTTTTTTTGTTTGTATCTACTGTCTCACAGCCCTGTGGGGTTTTGTCTATTGGTTTTGTTCTATATGGGCTTTAAATGATTTATCTTATGTAATCTTGATGTAAAGGGTTTCGGGTCCCTTCAAAACCTATTTTTTTCCGTAATAAAAAACAATGACAAATAAAATAGTTTTAGTAAATAAGATAGTAAATTAAAGTTATGTATCAATGTAATAGTTTTTAGTAAATGAAATAGTTAATAAAAGTTATGTATGGATGTAATAGTTTTTAGTAAATGAAATAGTAAATAAAATTTATTTATCCATGTATAGTTATTAATAAATAAAATAGTAAATAATATAGCACAATTAATATGAAATTTCTACTTTCTCTATTCATGCAATATTCTACTTTAACTACTTGAATTAAACAACCAAAAAAAAACATGGTACAATCGATTAGTATGCTTGATTTATTATTGAAAACTTATGAGTTCAACTCTCATTGTATTGCTAAAATTAATGTGTTTTTTCAACTTTTTTTTTTTGCTATTTCATTTAATTATACTTTTACTTATTCACTTTACAAAGTAATTGATCACATAGTACATTGGATTATCATGTTTAACTTGTTGGTAATTTAAAATTGCTTATGTGTTGCATTGATATTTTGTCATTGATGGCAACACCGGTTGTTTTGGTTGTTTATCGGTTTCCAATTGGTTTCGGTAGAGTGGTTGACTATGATATTGATTCAATAGGATCTGATATGCTTTGGTTTGTGGAATTGGTTTGGATCTGTCATTCATGCTATTCAAATGTGTATCATGATCAGATGGTTCAGGATTTTATGACTCAGGAGCTATCATTTGTTCTAGTAAGCCTTTTGGTCACCGGTAAGGGTTTTACCGGTAGAGCTTTGTTGAAGATCTTTTAATGCATGTGATAAGTGGTGTTGGTGCCACTTCTCGATGGATTTCAGGATGTTGTTGGTTATCTTGTTCATGTTCCAGTTCATCGATGGTGTTGGATTTGGTTTATGGCGACCTATTTTGGGTTCAGTGTTATCTAGGTTATGGATTGCTTTCTATAACGTGTTGGAGGATGTTCCTAATGCGTTACCGACAAGATTTAATGATTGGTTTACATTTTTTTTGGCCTAAGATGACTTGGTTGATCATTGGATTATGGGTTTATGGTATGAATTTATTGTATTATCTTTTAGGTGGCCGACCTAACTATTTAGGTCCCAGGTTGGTATAAATATGATGTAAGATCTCTTTGTAGATCATGGGTTGATAGGTCAAGATTATGGGATGATCCGTGTGCGAATAATGTTGTAATCATATGCATAAGGTTTGGTCGATCATAAGTGATCGAATTGGGTTTGTAAGAGAGGTTTACGGCCTTGAGTATTGAGCTTAACTAGAACTGTACTCAGACATAGGAGATGTTATACTTACAGTTCACTCTTATTTTCGGATTGTAGTCTGATGTTTATATAGTCAGTGAGGCTCTTTTTTGTGATGAGCAGTGCACTCTGGGTTGTTGGCCTTCCTGCATGTGCAGACCCCTCATATTGTAATCACATACTTACTGTAAAAGTATTATCCAACTGTGGGTAGGCTTCTCACCGTGGTTTTTCCCTTTACCGGGTTTTCCATGTACAAATCTTGGTGTCATGTGTTATGGATGGATGATAACTGTTCTGTAATTTATGTTTATGTTTAAATGCTTTATCAATTATTCTAGTATTTGGTTTATGCATTTTAGTATTAAGTTTATGTTTTCCGATAATAAGGATTTAAATGCTTAAAGTTCTTTAATCCAGTGACAACTATTTCACCCCCCCTCTCTCAATTGTCCTATGGTTATCTGAGTTGTCTAACAATTGGTATCAAAGATTGGTCCTCTTTGTAGAAGTTTAACCACTTGAGGAAGATCCTATGGCATCTAGCAGTTCAAGTTCATCTAGTTCATCCATTGTTGTTTTCTGAAGAGAAATTTCTAGGCTTGACGGAAAAAATTATAGGGTATGGAAGATTCAGATGGAGACTCATCTGAGATGTCTTGGAAAGGATATTTGGGAGATCACTGAGAATGGTGCTATGTCATTTAATCTGACATCTGGAAATCATCCTCTGGCTGGTCTGGATAAAGAGCTTAAGAATGATTGTAGAGCTAGAGAAGCCCTTTTGTGTGCACTTTCTGATTAGCAAATCATGGGACTAACTAACAAATCAACTACAAAGGCTATATGGGACAAATTGGAGACTCTAAATGAAGGTGACCCTACTATTTAAATTTCTAAACTTGATGGTTACCGGGTAAGGTATGAAAATCTGAAGATGGAAGAAGATGAAAGGATTACTGCTTTTATGGAGAGAGTTAATGAGATTTTTTTGGGAATTCAATTTTGTGGTGGATTTTTGAGCGAAGATGAAATAGTTTCTAAAGTATTGAGAGATTTGCCACCGGCTTATAAGATGAAGGCTACTGCAATTAATGAGCTTAGAACTATGGCAAACACCTTTGTTAATAGGGATACCTTGGTTGGGAAATTATCTTCTTTTGAACTTGAGGAATTTGGACCTTCTTGAGCTATTAAATCTGAACCTACTTTTCATGCATCTACATCATCTACCGGCAAGAGTGATTGGAAAGCTTTATATGCGTAGAAACTAGAGGATATGAAGAAAGAAGATGAAGAGTTTGAGAAACTTGAAGCCTTATTTGCTAGAAGAGTACCTAAAGGACTGACAAGAAGTAAGTATGAAGGAAAATCACCTTTTAAGTACTTTGCATGTAATAAGATAGGTCATTTTGCATCTAGATGTCCTGAAAGAAATTCAAGATTTGAAGAAAGAGCTAGAAGATCTTTTAGGCCTAACCATGATTATCAAAACAAGCATTAGTACAGGAAAAACAAAGACAAATCATGCTACTATGCGGATGAGGAAGGTGTGACTGATTCCGATGATGAACCGACACAAGATTCAGCTAGTGGATCCGGCAATAGAAAGGAATGGGTATTTTTGGCTATCAAGGAAGATGATCCAATACCTGAAGAGAAGGCCCTTGCTGGGAAAATTGAAGACAAGGATGAATGGGTAATTGACAGTGGATGTTCACATCATATGACTAGAGATAAAAGGAAGTTCTTATCTATGCAAGAATTTGATGGTGGTCTGGTTAGATTTGGAGATGACAAAGCATGTGTGATCAAGGGAAAAGGAACAACATCATTGGATGGTAAACATAACACTGATAATATTTATTATGTTCAAGGTTTGAGGCATAATATTTTGAGTGTAGGAAAATTGGTGTAAGGGATTTCAATTATAGTTCAAGGATAGAAAATGCAAGATTATTAACAGATCTGGTTTAGAAATTGCAATTGGTACACAAACTAAAGGTAATATCTTTCATTTGAACTCTAGTGAGAAGACATGTTTGATTGCATAAATTGATGAGAGTTGGCTATGGCATAAGAGGTTGTGTCATGTGAATTTTGATTGCATTGTGAAGATCAGTTCTACTAAGGAAGTTAGAGATATACCTAAGATTGTAAAGCCCTAAAATCCGGTATGTAAGGAATGTCAAATGGGAAAACAAGTCAGGATTTCTTTTAAGAGTATACAAGACAAATATAATGATGTTCTTGATCTTATTCATACTGATTTGTGTGGTCCTGCTAGAATCAAAAGTTTTCAGGGTGATAGATATTTCATGCTAATCATTGATGATTATTCTAGAATGATGTGGGTTACTTTTCTAAGGGAGAAGTCTGAAGCATTTGCAAAGTTTAAAATCTTTAAAGCTAAAGTTGAGACAGAGACATGATTGAAGATTAAATGCTTAAGGTCAGATTAGGGTGGAGAATTCACAACCGATGAATTTAACATCTATTGTGAGAAGAATGGGATAAGGAGACAGTTGTGCACCTTAGACACCTCAGCAGAATGGAGTTGTGGAAAGGAAGAAAAAAAATATCTTGGATGCAGCTAGAACCATGATGATGGAAGCTAATCTACATCATATCTACTGGAGAGAAGCTATAAGCACAATGGTATACACATTCAATAGAGTTCATATCAAAGGAGATATTGGTAAGACACCTTATGAGTTATGGTTTGGTCATACACTGACATTTAAGTATTTTAGAATCTTTGGTAGTAAATGCTATATCAAAAGAGATGATTCCATTGGAAAGTTTAATCCTAGATGTGATGAAGTAACATTTCTTGGTTATTTTAATGAAAGCAAAGCATATAGATGTTATAACAAAAGATTGCAGAGAATTGTGGAGAGAACCAATGTCAAAGTGGATGAGCAAAACATAAGTCAAATAAGAACTTATTAGAGAGAACCGACAATGAAAATGATCATAATTGATCGGTAGCACCTACACCGGAACATAATGTTGAACCAGTTACTTTGACAGTATCAAAAAATTCAATAGTAACTAAAGATCAAGACAGAGGAACAAAAAAATAGAAGACTCATAGGTATGTAGAATCATTCTGAGGATCGGACCTTTGGAGACAAAAGAAAAGGAATAATGACATGAAGAAGTTTGGCAGCTGATGAGGTATGATTTATTTCTCAAGTTGGACCGACATCAATAATTGAAGCTTGTAAAGATGAATATTGGATGAAAGCTATGGAAAAAGAATTAGAGCAGATAGAAAAGAATAACACATGGACTTTAGTTCGTCGGCCTATAAATAAGAATGTTATTGGAACTAAATGGGTTTTCAGGAATAAATTGAATAAGGATGAACAAGTTGTGAGGAATAAAGCTAGATTGGTTTGTAAAGGATATTCTCAGAAGGAAGGAATTGATTATGATAAAACCTTTGCATCGGTAGCTAGGAATGAAGTTGTGAGATTATTTCTTGCTTATGCTGCTCATAAGAATTACAAGGTTTATCAGATGGATGTTAAGTGTGCATTTCTGAATGGAGATCTTGAAGAGGAAGTTTATATTGAGCAACCTAATGTATTTTCACTTTCAGATGACAAAAACATGGTTTGCAGGTTAAGGAAAGCTTTATATGGATTGAAACAAGCCCCTAGAGCTTGGTATGCAAGAATGGATAAATATCTTTTGAAGCTTGATTTCACTAAAGGTAATGCTGACAGTAATTTATATTATAAGATCACTGATGATGGCATATTGATTATTGAGGTCTTTGTTGATGATATCATTTTTGGAGGTGAAGATAGGTTGTGTATGGAATTCTCTAACAATATGAAGAATGAATTTGAGAGGTCTGTGATTGGGGAGATGATTTTTTCCTTAGGTTTGCAAATTACTCAAACTGATAAAGGTATTTTCATCTATCAAACTAAGTATGCTAGAGAGATATTGAAGAAATTTGGTATGGAAAATTGTAAACCGATTAGTAGTCCTATGGTTACAAGTGAGAAATTGATAAAGAAAGATGCATCCACATCGGTAAATCCTACTAGGTACAAATCTATGATTGGTGGTTTGTTATATTTGACTCAAACTAGATCAAATATAATGAATGCAGTTTTTATTGTATTAAGATATTAGAGTGATCCTAGAGAAAATCATGAGAGTGTGGTGAAAAGGATTTTCAGGTATTTGTAGGGAACAACTGAATATGGTTTGTGGTATCTTAAAAATGATGACTTTACATTATGTGCATATACAGATGTAGATTAGGCTGGAGATGTTGATGACCGAAAGAGCACATCCAATGGAGCTTTCTTTCTTGGAAAGAAACTTGTTTCATGGATCAACAAGAAGCAGTCATGCACTTATTTATCTACTATTGAAGTTGAGTATGTTGTTGTTGCTACTAACTATACACAAGTTCTATGGATAAAGCAAATGTTGAAGGATATAAAGGTGGATTGTAATGAACTAGTAGTTATTCACTGTGATAACTTTGCTGCTATTGATATATCAAAGAATCCAGTATTTCATTCTAAGACAAAGCACATATCTATCAAGTATAACTTTTTGAAGGAGAAGGTGGAAGAAAATGAAGTCGGACTAGTTTATGTGAACACTAAAGAACAAATTGTAGACATTTTCAGTAAACCTTTTCCTAAAGAATCATTTGAGTAATTCAGAGACAGGTTGGGGGTTTTTTCCCCTTTGGTAGAGAACTGAGTGATGCTAATTGGCATCAGTCCGATATGGGTTATCAAAATTATTACTCATTATGGATTGACGTGGTGGTGCTACTACTCAAGGGGAGTACTCAACTGTATGATTCAGAGGATTTATGATTTTTCTTTGATTTTTTATGCCAAATCTTTGGCATTGATGTCAAATGGGGAGAGATATATGTGAAAAATAGAGCTTAACAGAATATCAGTTAAAAGTGAGTTTGGTTCAGAACTTCATTGCTATATCATTTTGTGGTTGATTGTTGGTTGTCTTCCATTGGGGGAGACCTGTTTGGCATTTCTTGGCACTTGGATTTTTTTCACATCTAGTGTTGCCATCAATGCTAAAGGGGGAGATTGTTGGAAATTTGGAATTGATTATGTGTTGCATTGATGTTTTGTCATTGATGGCAACATCGGTTGTTTTGGTTGTTTACCATTTTCCGATTGGTTCCGGTAGAGTGGTTGATTATGATATTAATCTAGTAGGAACCAGTATGCTTTGGTTTATGGAATTGGTTTGGATTTGTCATTCATACTATTCAAATGTGTATCACGATCAGTTGGTTCGGGATTTGATGACTCAAGAGCTATCATTTGTTCTAGTAAGCCTTTTGGTCACCGGTAAGGGTTTTACCGGCAGAGCTTTGTTGAAGATCTTTTGATGCACGTGATAAGTGGTGTTGGTGCGGCTTCTAGATGGCTTTCAGGATGCTTTTGGTTATCTTGTTCATGTTCCAGTTCATCGGTGGTGTTGGATTTGGTTTATGGTGACCTATTTTGGGTCCGATGTTATCTAGGCTATGGACCGGTTTCTGTAATGTGTGGAGGATGTTCCTAATGCGTTATCGGTAGGATTTAATGATTGGTTTACCTTGTTTTCATCCTAAGTTGACTTGGCTGATCATTGGATTATGGGTTTATGCTATGAATTTATTGTATTATCTTTTAGGTGGTTGACCTAACTGTTTAGGTCTTAGGTTGGTATAAATATGATGTAAGATCTCTTTGTAGATCATGGGTTGATAGGTCAAGGTTATGGGATGATCTGTGTGCGAATAATGTTGTAATCACATGCAAAAGGTTTGGTCGATCATAGGTAATCAAATTAGGTTTGTAAGAGAGGTTTAAGGTCTCTTGTACTGAGCTTAATCAGAACTGTACTTAGGCATAGGAGATGCTATACTTGTAGTTCACTCTTCTTTCTAGATTGTAGTCTGATGTTTATGTAGTAAGTGAGGCTCCTTTTTGTGATGAGCAGTGTGCTCTAGGCTATTGGCCTTCCTGCATGTGCAGGCCCCTCATATTGTAATCACATACTTACTGCAGAAGTATTATCTAACTGTGGGTAGGCTTCCCACCGTGGTTTTTCCCTTTACCGGGTTTTCCACATACAAATCTTGGTGTCATGTGTTATGGATGGATGGTAATTGTTCTTTGATTTATGTTTATGTTTAAATGCTTTATCAGTCATTTTGGTATTTGGTATATGCATTCCGGTATTAAGTTTATGTGTTTCGATAATAAGGATTTAAATGCTTAAAGTTCTTTAATCCGATGACAATTGATTCACCCCCTCCCTCTCAGTTGTCCTCTGGTTATCTAAGCTGTCTATAACATAGTAAAAAAATTGTGGGTTCAACTCCAACTAAGGTTGGCAAAATTAATTTAATAATTTATCAATTTAGTTTGGAGAAGCTAATTAATTTAGTTTTGTCAGTACTATTTTTATTTTTAAGTAGTTTGAAGAAATTAATTAGTTATTAATATTTGGTAATTTCTTTAATTATTCTACAAATTGAATGTTACACACACACACACACACACACACACACACACACACAGAGATATATATATATATATATATATATATATATATATATATATATATATATATATATATATATATATATATATATATATATATATATATATATATATATATTATTTTACATGTGTAGATGGAAATATCTGATCTTGAATCTATGTAAGATGAAAGCAAAGATGCAAGAATGATTAAGAAAAGCATAAATGTGAGAAGGAGAGATGCAAGATGCAAGATGTGCAAGAGATCGAAAGATGCAAATGATGGATTAACTTGCTAGAGTACGGATTTTGAATGCAAAGTCTCGGATACCAAAATGGGAGAGGGGTTTTTCTTTTATAAGCATTGTTTGGGTGAATCCATTTTGTAGTATGAATGTGGGATAAAGAATAGGGTCTGCGAATTTAATCCCACATGTGTGAGCTGGATGTAAATGGGTAGAGGAGAAAGCATAAATGAGTAATGTAAATGCTTATGCATATGTTTACGAAAATGGATGAATAATATAAATGGAGAATAATAATATTATTAAATAGATAGATGGATATATGAGACGATAATAATATTAATAATGGGTAAATGATAATATAATAATAAAATTAATGAATTAATGATAATAATAATGGATAAATTATAAATAATAATATTAATGATAATATTAATAATGGATAACATTAATGATAATAGATGAAATAATGTATGAAAATGAAATGGTTCCACCTGGAATTAAAAGGCAATTAGGACGACAAATTTTATGTGTCTACATTTTGCCCCTCTTTGAGACAATCCAACATGTCGTGTTGTTTCAAAGAAAATGATTAACTGATGTATGCCCTAGAGATATCCTGGTAAGGATGATGACTGATCTAATATGCCCCCTCAAGAGATTAATCAAATAGATTATGAGAAGATTGATCTCTCGATAGATTATGAAATGGATATCAGATGATTGATATTGTGCAAGTGATTAAGTTGACTTGTACATTTGATAGAAATGTACAATTGATGAGGCGTAACTGAACAATTGATGGAAATCAACAATATAGCTAGATTGATAAGCTAATTAAGTTAACTGAGCTGATAGGCATTGATAATCGCACAAGACAATTTGAGATATTGATTGAGTCATCAAGCGAGCAATGAGATTTCAAGGAGCAAGTTAGTTAATTTGATCAAGTGATTAAAGATTCAAAGACATGCATCAGTTGGATTGTAATGTCCTAAATTGTGCATAGTGCATTTCTGACACTTATGCATGGCACCCAGTGCATTAATGGCAGGTCCATGATCAAAATCCCATCATTTTGGCATCATGGGCCTTGAAGACAAAGTGCCCCTGTTTTCCCTAAAACCCCATTTGGGACTTTCTTTGAGAAGATGGTAGCGCGCTGCGCTAATATCCTAATAGATCTATAGAATCTCACGTCATGCAGCTAGTCAGATGCCTTTCTTCTAACTGTAACGGTCATTTGCACCTCTTCCCAGCTTTAAAAGTCTTTCTTTGCTCATTTGGAAGGACTTTTTACTTTTTGGCTTGTATTACTTCTATTTTTCTCCCAGTTGGCTCTACTCTTTGGCTCTCTTAGATATCTCTCATTGATGCTCTCTTGAAGGCTCCACAAGTGCTATCAAGCAACTTGTATCTATGACACTCTTGCAATCATCTTGCAACAAGCACGTATCTTGAGCTTCATCATGCTCGTATCTCAAAAAGGGGGGTTTGGCTACATGCCTTATCTTCTCTTTATCATTTATCTATATTTTATCATTGCATGCAATTTATCTGTCATGTCTCTAAGTGTATCTATCATCTAGGTGCATTTAGCTTATCAATACATATTATTTTATCTACTTGCAATAGGGGTTTGCTTCCATTAAGCGAAGTATAATTTCTATTTGCATGTTTATCTATTATCTTTTATCCAATCTATCTATCTGGTTGTCCATTGAAGTGGAAATACCAAAGTGAGGGTCTAACTGAGGTAGACCCTGATACAGCCCCAAAAATTTCCTTTGTCTATGTGTGTAGGTGACAAATAGGTTTTGTGAAGAAGCAGAGAATTGTTGTGCATCTTTCATTGAATTCTATGTTCTCTAGCCGTACAAACGACAACGCACAGTGCTGGCGTCCGAGACCTGAGACCTTCCTAGTTATGTGGTATAACCTAATTTTAATTCTATATTGCACTGTTAATTCAACTTTCTATATTGCATCATTTTTTCACTTTAATCATTTAATTGTTCCTCTATTATTATAGTTTTTATTTTGCTGTTATCCTCTGGCTCGCCCTTAGCGCCAGTATAAGTGAGGTAGAGGCAGATTGATTTGTTCTCTAGGATTTATCATCTTAGAGGTGACAAATCTCCTCCCCTACATTTTGGTGAGCCTGATGTGAATGCTTAAATGTCAATCTCTTTCTCTTAGAGTTTGATGCTTTTCACAAGGAATTCTCTAAGGATGATTTTGATATGTTGGATGAAGTTTTAGATGACTTCTTAGACGCACCTCTTTCCAAAAGAGATGTAAGAGAAGTGTCATCCTCCACGACATCCTCATTCGAAGATGATAAGTCTGTGAATGTTATTGCTGTTTTGGCGGCCCCTGAAAGGCCTAAGAGACCTTACATTTGACGAGTCATAGTTTTATGGTTCTTTCATAGATAGTTTGCCAACTTTAGGGGTTTTTGTATTTGTTGATGGACTTCATAAACATACTTTAATCGACCTTATATGCTTGTTTTGATAAGTCTTATTACCTGTAGCTGAAACCTTCATTTTGACAGAACCATGAACCTTATAAATGCAATTATAAGTATTTACTATTTTTATGTGTGACTAATGAATATGTTCAAAATAAATGATCATGATGTGTGGAAGCTATATGGAATGATCTTTATGAAGGAATGGGGTCTGATTCATTGCTATAGGGTAACATGGACAAAGGATGGACAACAAGGTAGGAAGAGTTCAAAAATTTGTTGAAGACTTGGTCACTACTATCCCTGCTCAATAAGCAGTCTACAAAGTAATCCTGATCCATTAATAAAGACTGTTAGTTGTCATGAGGGATGTTAGAGAGGATATAGGGAAAATCTACAAATGTTCAAAGAAGGACAAGAATCTTGATTATCTTGAATTTCTGGTAGATTTTATGAGTTTTAAATAAATCTTTGACCTAGATAGTAGGAAGTGGAGTGAATGTTTTGGGTTGTTGTTAAGGATGAATATTATAAATCCTTTGCGCATTCCTATGCTAGTTAGTTCCTGATTTTGTATTAAGAAATGTTATGTTGTCGAGTTGATTTCTGAATAAAGAAGAGTATCTACTTTCCAAGTTAATATGACATTTAGGATACGGTTGTGGGATTAATCAGTAAATTTTTGTTATAGTTCTTATTTCAAGAGACTAATCCAAGGGGGGGCACTTGGTGAGAGTTTTGTATGGTTGTCTTTTATGCACTTTGTTCTTTAAGTTTCTTAGTTTTGTTTCATTCACTTTCTCAATGTTTGTTCCTGTAGCCACAATTTGTAACTATGCGACTGTTCTTGCAGCCATGACAGGGTAGAATAGTTATTTCTGTACAAGTTGAAGAATTGGTATTTTGTTAGTAGAAATTAATGTTATATTTAAAGTCATGATTTCAAATAATTTCCTTTTTTGTAAACAGTTGTTTAATCAATTTCAATTGCCTAAAAATAGGATAGACTTGTTCCTATATGTTCTTAGTGTATATACTTTGTAGTCCCATTTCAAGTTACACGTCTTCGGATTGATAAATAAATGAGTGAAAATAATGAAATTTGGATAGTTGCTCAATGGAAACTTCTGTCTCTAGTTTGAGTACCTAGTTGTGTGTGATAGCCATTGTTTTGCACCCACATTTTTGGCATCGTTGTCGAGGATGGCGACAAACTGAGAATTTATGGGAACAATAGGATTTCATTTGTCAAAACAGTATATTAGTAGCATTTCATCTTCAATATAGTATAAGTCATTTATGTTGTTGAATGCAGTGCAGATGTTAACCTTTCAAAATCTATATGCATCGAAGAAGAAGAGATCCCCTCAAGATATTCCTTCCTAATTTGGATAACTTTGACGAATATCCACTTGAAAATCCCACTGAGCCAGAACTTGACCATTTTGTGCAACTCTTTACAAACTTAGATAACTTAATTCCTCCACCAGAACCACCACCTGACGAAGATCTAACCACCGCATTAGCTTTTTACCAAGGCATTATGGCTGGTAGAGGCGATGGCGGAAATAATCCACCCCCACCCCCTGAACTAACCTTCAAATTTCCCATACCTCCACAAGGAGCCAATGCCTATCTGAAAAATATCCCTCCTTCTGCTCTTCCTCACTTTTATGGCCTTATTACAAAAGATCCTGATACCTTTCACTTTGAATTTGATGTTCTATGCAGAAGCTATGATTATACTATAGATAGACACCACCTCAAATTGTTTCCATCCACCTTGAAGGATTCTTCTCTCCAATGGTTCATGTCTTTAGGAGAAGATTTTATCATTGACTGGGACAACATGAAAGAAAAACTCATTAAGAAATACAAATATTATTGTAGGGGAAGTGATATGAGGGGTGATGATATTTTCAAGATGCAACAAAAAGATGAAGAGTCCCTAGAAGATTATGTAGGAAGGTTTCTCTTTTGTTTGAAGAAATCCCAACATAATCAACTAAGAGAAGATTCACAGAAATTGGTCTTCTTAACGGGAGTCAATGAAGAATGTATAGATTCTCTCAACCTCATTGTTGGAGGAGATATTACTCAAGCTACACAGAGTGACATTCAACTGCTCTGCCATAATTATTCAAGAACTGCATTAAGGAAGCCCAGAGGATCCAAGTACATGTCATCAGGAAGAAAATCTAACTCTGGAGTTTGAAAAATGGAGTTGACCAATCTGCTCAAAGATTTTCAGCAGGACATCATCAACAATATGGCCACACAAATTGACACTCTCCAAGCCAAAAAAAAACAAGAAGTTGCAGAAGCAATGTTGTCTGCATTTTGTCCACATTGCAGACAGAAGAAAAAGGAGTGCAGATGTAAAAGTTGGCCAGTATTGACAATGAAATGCATAAACTAGACTTTCATCAAATTGAGGATGATGAAGGACAAATTTTCTTTGTGGCACAAAGAAAACCATGGGTTCAAAGACAAGGTATGCCACTTGATCCTTTATCTTTTAATGGTCCATATTCATATGCATCTAATAATCAATGGAAAAACCAATATCCTCCTAATATTGGCAATTATGGGAACCCTCAATGGAACTATCAACCTAATTCTTGGTCTGGACCCCAAGCTCAATGACAGCCACCTCAAGCAAATTGGCAGGCTCAACAATCTAGCTGGCCCCAACAAGAGCCTTGGAGAAGACAACAATGGCCTAATCAGGTTAATCCACCTTCAACCTCTCTGCTAGCTATTATGCCACCTGCAAATGTTCCACCAAGACCTACACGACTTCCTACCCATATTGCCCCTAATCCTAACAATAAACCACAGTAGCAACCTGTGTATTCAACAGAGTTTAACCAATATCCTACCTACTTAGTTAATATCAGTGATGTTCATCTAAGGTCAGGAAATTTTTTGCAATCACCAGCTACTCTAGTAATCATAGATTTAACCAATGAGGAGGAAGAAATAGTTGAATCTACCCCAGTTTTGTCACCTAATGATCCTAAAGATTTAGACCCTCCATTCCCTCAAAGATTGGCTCAACCAAAATCTGTTCCTAAACTAACATTTGATTTTCTGGATCATCTTAAGCAAGTCTCCAAAAGAATTCCTCTTTTCCAGGCCATTAAGGATAGCCTATATATAAAAAATCTCTTAGGGAAGCTTGTTTGAAGAAACCTGGATGGAAGAAAAAGGACCCTACAACAGTTCATGTCTTGGGTAAACTAGCTGACATCATGCTGGGAAAAGTGATCATGCCTAAGTACTCAAACCCTAGTAGTCCAATTGTTTCAATTATGATAAATGGAATCATGATTCAAAATGCTCTCATAGACTTAGGAGATGCTATTAATTTAATGACCAAGGAGATTATGCAAAGTCTAAATTTGGCCCATATAAGACCCACTCATACAATCCTCTAATTAGCTAATAGTTCCATAGTTAAACTAGATGGTATCATAGAAGACATTGTAGTAACTCTTGAATCTTGGGAGTATCCTGTTGATTTTATGATTCTATCACCTAAGACTAGATAGTACAAAAAAATTGATACTCTTTCCACCTACTCAACCTTAAGAAGAATCAGAAAAATTCGTTTGGCCTAATTTAGGAGATGAATTTGAAGAAGATGTTAAATCTATGGTAAAACTTATGATGATTGATAGAGGTCCTCTTCTCCAACTCTATGATGAAGATCAGTTGTTGATACAATTGTTGAATAATACATGTACACAAGAAGCTCCAACAAAAGATACTGCTAGTAATTCTGAATGATCTTCAAAACAGCTATTACAAACATCTAATTTGCTTACTCCAACATTTCTTCACACCTTGTTACCTCAAGAATTCAAGATACCAAGTGTGAATGAAGCCTCAATGAAATAAATGACTAAACAAATTGAAGTGGCAACTAGAAAGCAACTCATTATTAACAATCAACTCTCAACACATCAGGAGCAGTCATTGATAGAATTGTTGTAGGAAAAGAACTCTGCCTTTGCTTGGGATTACATTGATATGGTGGGCTTAGATCCTAAACTATCTACTCACAACATTTACATTTAGGAGAAAACTAAGCCAATCAAACAACCTCAAAGAGTTAATCTAGCCCTTAGATAAATTGTGAAGACAAAATTACAAAAGCTATTGGATGTCAGATTCATCTACCCCATCTTAGACAATCAATGCATTTCACCATTGGTAATTGTTCCTAAAAAGAATGGTAAATGGAGAGTATGTGTAGATTACAGATAATTGAACAAAGCTACCAAAAAAGATAACTTTTCACTACCTTTCATTGATCAGGTACTTGACTCTTTTTTAGGTAAGAAATCTCTCATTTCTTAATGGGTTTAGTGGTTATAATCAGATTCAAATTGTACTAGAGGACCAGGACAAGATAAATTTCACTTGTCCTTGGGGAACCTATGCTTACTTTGTCCTTCCATTTGGGTTATGTAATGCTCCAACAATATTTCAAAGAGCAGTTCTAAGTATTTTTGCAGACATCTCACACAATTGTATGAAGATCTATATGGATGATTTCACCATATATGGTGATGAATTTCAAGAAGTAGTTGATAATCTATCTAAGGTGCTACAGAGGTGCCAAGATCATAATCTATCCCTCAACAGTGAGAAATTCTTTCTTATAATGCAAGAAGGAGTAGTCTTGGGACATTACATTTTAGCTAAAGGAATTCAAGTGGACCCTGCTAAAATTGAGGTAATTCAAACTCTTCCACTCCCTACCAAGCAAAAAGATGTACGCATTTTTTTGGGGCATGTTGGTTACTATAGAAGATTTATCAAAAAAAATAGTACCATTGCATGCCCTTTGTATGGTCTTTTGTTAAAATATGTTGGCTTTCAATGGACACCATTGTGTGACAAAGCATTTCAAGAGCTCAAAACAATACTCATACAGGTATCAGTCCTACAAGGCCCCAAGTGGAACCCACCTTTCTATATATATATTGATGCCTTTGACCATGCAGTAGGAGTAGTTCTTGCTAAAAAAGAAGCAGCCCTAGAAAATGCAGTCTATTCCATTAGCACAAATTTGCAGGGAGTTGAACTCAATTACACTGTCACAGAAAAGGAGATGTTAGCAGTCATATATGCTCTCAATAAGTTTAGACATTACATTACAGGATACCAAGTCTTTGTTTATACTGATCATACATCAATAAGATACCTTATGAACAAGCCATTTGTTTCAGGTTGGATAGCAAGATGGCTTCTCTTTATGCAAGAATTTGATATTACCATCATTGAAAAACCAGGAAAGACAAATATTGTTGTTGATTTCTTATCTAGACTTACACACCAACCTGATGAGCCTATAATAAATGACTCTTTTTCGGATGAGCATTTGTTTGCAATCACAGTGTGCATACCATGGTATGCAGATATAACTAATTACTTAGTTACGACCAAAATAACAACCATTAAGATACTTAACACAAGGTATTATTGGCCTACTCTACATAAGGATGCAACTAACTATACTAGAAAATGTGATAGATGTTAGCGGATGGAGAGCCCAACATAGTTAGATGAGATGCCACTGCATCCATAGGTAGTTGTTACCCCATTTGATAAATGGGGTATGGACTTCATTGGTACAATTGATCCTCCATCTAATGAAAAATCCTACATCTTAGTTTGTACCGACTACCTAACTAAATGGGTTGAAGTCAAAGCAATGAAACATGCCAGGGACAATAAAGTTGCAGAGTTCCTGTATGAGGATATATTTACCAGACATGGAGTACCTCGAGAACTTGTAACTGATCAAGGTGTACAATTCACATCTAACCCGATTGTTGCTATGATATAGGAGTATAATATTAGACATAAAAAGTACACCCTATCATTCTTAGGCCAATGGTCAACCTGAAGTGACTAACAGAGAAATTGAGGCCATCCTCACAAAAATAATTGCACTGCATAGGAAAGATTGGGCAAATTGCCTTCCAGAAGCAATCTAGGCCTACCGCACATCCTAGAAAACAACAATAGGATTTACACCTTTTGAACTGGTTTATGGTAAATATGTTGTCATGCCCATTGAATTTGAGCATAAAACTCTGCGTACAACAATACAATTGGGTATGCAATTGTAAGAGGCACAACAAGAGAGAATATTGCATCTCAATCAGTTGAATGAATTGAGGAAATCAGCATTGCAAAATACACTTTTAGTCCAACAACATCGCATGAAGTGGCATGATAAATACATCAAACCTAAAACTTTTCATGTTGGGGACTGGGCTTTATTGTATGATTCAAGATTTAAGGATAATCTGGGGAAGTTACAAACAAGGTGGCTAGGCCCTTACGAAATTGAACAGGTGTTTGATAATGTCGCGGTCAAGTTGGCAACTATTGATAATACAAGGTTCAAACTTCTTGTCAATGGCCATAGACTCCACCTATATCATAAACCAAGCACTAAGGAAGAGTTTCTTCAACAGTTTCAACCACTTACAACTCTTCTTGTAGCCACTAAAGGTCAGCCTCTAGGTCCACCATTTGCTTGATGACAATTGTCAAAAATCATAATAAATACTCCATGTCCACTTGGAGTTTCTTTTTTCATTTCATTCCACGTCATCTTCATATCATTTTGGTTTATTTTCTTTCATTTCACTTCCACCACCATAATTCTTTTTTGAATATTTCAACAATAATTTTCTCTTATATCATACATGCCAGCACAAATCACAGCGTGCTACAATCACATTACAAAGTACGTAGGTATATTTACACTTTCATGATTACGACTTTTGATTCATATTTTTCGTCATTTCATTCAAATTTTAAATAATTATGATTGCATTCTGATTTCCTACCCTTACGCAGTGTGGACACTACATCTATCTTCAGTTGGGGGGGGGGGGAATTGATTGTGAGATAAGGTATTGCCATTATTAGATTTGTACAAATTTGAATAAGCATGTTAACCTAGGTTAAAGGAATGGGTTAGTTTTTACTTGCCATTGTTAAAGTCTAGTTTATTCCTAATTTGGCAAATTTTTAAACTTTTTCCTTTTAGGTCGAGTCTGTGTAAAACCTTGTTCTATTTGGAATCCTGCCTAGTATGTACAACATTTCGTCTTACTGTCTGAAAGCAAAAAGCTTCATATTTCGGGTTTAACAGAAGAAGATTTTCTTGAAGAAAATAACAACTGCAGTAATGGGACGTTCCCCTATTAAAAGAGAGCCTATAGACCACACTCTAATATTACAAGATGAGGATTGTGAACCTTTGTATAAAGGATGTGGGTGGTTAGATTATTTCCTAAAATTGCATACTTATGATGATGATGTAGCCCTCGAATTTGCACAATCTTTGAAGGATGATATGGTTGTGGTGAAAGGATTGAGGATTCATGTTTCAAAGGAGCATATTGCTCAAGTTTATGGTTTTCCTAGGGATGGTGAACCATTTCCAGAAACTAATGATGCCAAGTCTGCCAAAGCATAGTTTACATAGCATAGTGACCCTCCTTTGGAGGTCACTAAGCAAGGAACTAACTAGTTGTCTCTTCCACCTCTCCGGGCTCATAGGGTAACCTATATTATTAAGTACATTACTTGTGAGGGGAGACAATCTCAATTGCATTCTGTTCATTTCAATTTGTTATGTCATTTAAGACATGGTAAGCGGATGAATTTTCTAAATTTCCTTTACAATATACTTAAGCAAATGGCAGCTCAGGTATAAAAATGTAACCTTCAATCCGTGTCTCACCATTGCTTAATTCAGCTATTGGTTAAGAAAGCCCTAGTAGAAAGCAACCTTGGGATGCAGTGGGTGGATTTTCTGGTGATAAGCGGGGCCCGTACAATAAGGCAATTTCCCAGCTCTAGAAAAGTTGCAGGGGCTTCATCCTCTAGACCTACTAAGGATCACAGTGAAAATTCTTCTAGTGAGGATGAAAATGCCACTCAAAAATTTGCTCAAAAGTTCCTAAAAAACAAAAACCCTCATCCAAGAGTAAGAAGAATGAAAAATTAGTTTTGGGAACTAGGGTTCAGAAGAAGAAAGAGGGAAAATTTTCTAAAAAGCAGAAAAAGAAACCTATGACCTCTACAAAAACTCAGGAAATGGAAAACCCTACAGCAAAAGGTGGATCATCTAACCAAAAAAGGAGAGAAATGGAAAGACCTTCTGTAGTAAAGAGGCCTACAAGAACTAGTCATAGGATGAAAAATACATTTAAAGGGAAAGCAGCTGCAGGAGAAAGAATTGAAATTCCAAGATCAGAATCTAACAAGGAAGAGTCTCCTCAAGAAAACTCTCGTAAGGTATTGTCTCAATCCTCTTCTTCTAGTGAAGAAGAAGAGCAGGATATGAAATGTCCCATTTAGAAGAGTTCTTAGAAGAAGAAGAAGTGGATAAGAATCCAGGAGGCAATAAATAATTGGGAGGAGAAAAATTGAATGAAACAAAGCATGAAATTCAAAACATGGTTCAGACTAATGAGGAAGAACAGAAAGAAGCAGAGGACGAACAAGAAGAAACAAAAGAAGAAGAGGAAGAAGTAGAAGACAAAGTCCTAGGAAATTTTGGAGAAATCAATCTAAGCATTGATTTAAACATTGGTGATAATGCTTCTAGACCTCAACAAACTAGTCAGGATAAGCCTGATAATGAAAGAATTGTTGCAACTGGGTTAGCAAATCTAGTTGAGGCTATTGAGAAAGTGAATCAGGAAGAACAACAAATAAAAGTTAAGGCAAGGGTAAGTGTGCATGTTCCAGCTTATTTTTATTGGGGATTGATTTCTTTTGGATTATTGCAATTATTAGAAAAAAAAGGGAAGAAGAATGGAAAGAGAAAAGGAGGTCTTAGAAAGAAAACAACACGAAAAAGATGTAGTAACAAACAAGCTGGAGGATAGGATAGATAATTTAGCTACTCTGTTACCATGGGTAATAGAATGCATGCCTCCTCCAAGAGTATATTCTCTTTATTTGAAGGAATTACATCTTTCCTACAAGATAGGTAGGGAGCTGTCAGGACTTAATTCATCATTAATGACTCCCGATTAATTTTTCAATGACTATAAAACCTCTCCTCCTGAGAAAAAGAATTTACTCTATGAATTCCATCTTCACAACTATGCTATTCCATACACACCTCAATGGAACCACTTCTTTCTATTGGAGATGTTCATCTTAGGGCATTTATGTCCTATATTCAGAATGAAAATATGAGGGGTGAATAGGCTAGAGAATATATGGATATGGAACAAGTTGTCCCATTACCACTGAGGGCTGAAGTAGGGGACCCAGATGAAATTTACTATAGATGGAACCAACTTACTTCCGATCTAGGGGTCAAAAGAAGGATTTTATCATTGAGAGAAGAAGTTCACACTGAATTTGAACAAATGGCAGAAACATCTACAAGAACAATGTATGGGCATCTGGCTCGGAGATGGAATGGGTTGCATGAGGACCTCAAGAAAGTAGAGCCATGGTCTTTGAATAACTATCATGCAATACTCAGGAGAGAAACCACCTATATACATTTGGGACGGTCACAGTAGGAAAAGTGGACTCCTTTGATCTTCCAACCACATATGTTATGGTGGCCTATTCCTCACTAGGAGGAATTATAGTATTATGATGTGAAATATAAACAAGACAGATGGGAGAATCTTAGAGAGAACCAGGGGTTCTAGTGGAGCCCTATTGCTAAGACATGAGGAGCTACTTCTGCTACTGACTTCGGGCTGTTAACTTGGATTGAAAATCTCAAGACATCTGTTGGGGAAACATTTGCTAGTGGACCAACAACATCTTCAATTGGGGGGTGTGATGAGTCATATTTTTATGGTTCTTACATAGATAGTTTGCCATCTTTAGGGGTTTTTGTATTTGCTGATGGAATTCATAAACATTCTTTAATCGACCTTATATGCTTGTTTTGATAATTCTTATTACCTGTAGCTGAAACCTTTATTTTGACAGAACCATGAACCTTATAAATGCAATTATAAGTATTTACTATTTTTATGTGTGACTAATAAATATGTTCAAAATAAATGATCATGATGTGTGGATAGAATGTTTTCTCTAAGTTTTGCGTGGCAGTTGTATGGAATGATCTTAATGAAGGAACATGGTCTCATTCATAGCAATAGGGTAACGTGGACAAAGGATGGACATCAAGGCAAGAAGAGTTCAACAATATATTGAAGACTTAGTCACTATTGTCCCTGCTCAATAAAGAGTATGTAGACTAATCCTGATCTGTTAATAAAGACTATTAGTTATCACGAGGGATGTTAGAGAGGATATAGGAAAAGTTTACAAATGTTCAAAGAAGGACAAGAGTAGAGAATGGTGAATTAAAGATCACCAGGTGGAGACAGATGGTTGCAATATTGAAGGCCAAGTTCATACTGGGAGACTATGAGTTGGAATTGTTTAAGAAGTTGTAGAACCCGAAACAAAGAAACATGACTGTGAAGGAATATACTAAGGAATTCTACAAGGTGGCTATTAGATCTAGACATAGAGAGATGGACAAAGAAAAGGTGGTGAGGTATATAAATGGACTTGCATTTAACATTCAGGATGAGATGAGTATGTTGAGGGTTTCCATAGTTGAAGAAGATTACTAGTATGCTTTGAAGGCTGAGGAGAAGATTAGAAGAAGACAACCAAATAGAGGGAAGGAGAAATTCAAAGGACACATGAGTGACAGTATGAAGAAACCAGTTGAGGAAGATGAATCAAAACCTAAGTGGAGTAAAGAACCGGAGTAAAAAATACAGAGGAAAGGCACTGGTAGTACCAGTAGAGAATTTCCTAGCAAATGTTTCAAGTGTGAAGAAACCAGACATAGATTCTATGAATGTAAGCAGGAAATTTGGCAAATGAGGAATCGGAAGGTGAAGGTATTGGATCTGATTGTGCACTAGAGCAAGGAGAATCCCTTATGTTTAGAAGAAAGGATACCAGATCTACTTAGAGGAAGATTCTTTTTCGGACCGTGTGTAAATCAGGAGGTAAGTGTTGCAAGGTTATTGTAGATAGTGGAAGTATTGACAATTTGGTATCTGAGGAGATGGTTGTGAAGCTTGGATTGAAGAGGCTTGAGCATCCTTGTCCTTATGAGGTAAGTTGGTTGCAAGATAATCAAAAGATAGAGATAAAGGAGCAGTGTTTGGTGAATTTCAATATTGGGCCTTTTAGAGATGAAGTTTTGTGTGATGTTGTATCTATGAGTGCTTGTCATGTCTTGTTGGGAAAACCTTGGTAGTTTGATAGAGGAGCATTTTATCACTGTAGAAGAAACCTACTCATTATTGAGAAGGATTGGCAGAAGTTCACATTGATTTCTTTCAAGGAGAAAGAGGAGGTTAAGAACTTGAGTCTTGAGAAAAGTTGCAGTACTGAGAAATCGGTTGCAGAGGTTATACCAGAAGGTGACTTGAAGAAAGATTTGATAGAACCAGTTGCAGAGGTTATACCAGAGGGTGACATGTGTTTGCAGAAGGATCTGACAATTAATCTTTATGGACAGACATAACCAGTTGATAGAAAGATTATGGTGACAAACCATATCAAGTCTTTGTGGCAGAAACAAATCAGAGTTGTTAAAGAAAGAAAGCAGTAAACAGAGACAATGTAAAGATCTAAAGCAAAGGAAGAGAAATAAAGAGAGTCGGGGGTTAAAGAAGCTAGATGAGGCACCAGAGGAGCTAAAGTAGAGGTTGGCAGATAAAGAAGATGTTTGGATCAGAAATGAGCATAAGGTCTTTATTCGGAATCCTTTTAGATGTTCTTGAGTTTCCTCTCATGGAACATCTTTTTCTACCTGGGTTGTTTGATGTAGGAGAATCCCCGATTGATGAGCAATCTTGCATCAACCAAAAATATTTCCTTTTAGTTTTGTTCTTGTTTAATTCTTTGCGCAGTTTTCTATGTTCTTACCAGTTGGTATCGATCATTGCTTGCTTTTCATGGAAGATCTTATTTTTGGTTTCCAGGCTGGTTCATGTGCTTAATTCCAGATTTCTAGTTCATTTGGGTTCTTTTCTAGTCAGCCATCGCTTCCAATTGATTGTTTATGGGTTATGGGGCAGTTCTTGTGCTTACCGGTTGGTTTTCCTTCATCATCGACATGATTATTGGCATGCAGATCTATTTTGGCTCTTGTCCGATGTTCTTTGGTGTGTGGTTGACCTTCCTGCTAAACCACACTTTGTGGTTGTTATTTTCCAGAAAGTTCTCTTTAATTAGTAGGGTCGACCTAGTTACACATTTCATTTTCCTGCATTGGTAAATGTAATCTTATGAGGCTGACCCAGATATGTTCTAGTGGGTATAAATATGTTATTATGTAATCATTTACAGGGGCAAAGGAAGTAGAAATGAGAATAAGGATTGAGATTTGCATTTTGTGATCCGGTTGATTCTTAGAGTCCCGGTTGGATTGTATCTGGCTGATAGCCTGCAAGTAACTGGTTAACTACTGGATGTTCTTTGATGATTATATGATGATAACCAGATGGTTGCCGAAAGTTTTAAATCAATACTATGATTTGTAGTGTGACCTTTTTATGTTTTCTTGTTGCTTTCGTTGTATTTCTCTTCCTGCATAAGTCGGTTGATTCTCTTTGAGGGTTTTACTAGTTATGGCTACATCAAATGCAAATGATGGATTAACTTACTAGATTAAGAATTTTGAATGCAAATTATTGGAAACCAAAATAGGAGAGGGTGATGGGGTTCACCTAGTTTGCTAACACTTCACCTAGTTGGTGTTGCTCAATTCCACCAACTCTCTAGGCCTAATTGCACTCTAGACCTCCAAGTCCTTCTCAATATCTTCTAGGACTTGCTTCTTAACCATTCCAAGGTGGTTGCTTCAAGTGTTTTAGCTAGGAACCCTACCAATTCACAATGCTTCCCATATGCTCATTATGGTTGTCTTGGCTTCAACTTATCAAATTGACCTCCTACTGTTATGAGTTGATACAGAGGTGTGGATTTGGCTACTAAAAAGTTTTGAATATCTTTTGGGTCCATTTAAGGTTTTCAATCATTAGCTCTCTTATCGATTTCATCATTTTGCCTAGAAAAGGGCTACAAGGAACTAGCCCTATTAGGCCTCCAAAATCCGGTTTTCTAGGGCTTGAAGGAAAATGGTCCAAAAGACCCCATAGCAAGTTTGGATTTTATTCAAATTCACACCTAACCTCAAGTTATTTTTGTGGTTTTGGCTCCTTATCCCATTGTTCAATATGCTAACCCCAAAATGAGGGTTTTGAAGGGTTTTCCAGGCCTTCTAACCAACAGTGACTGGTCAAGTTGGTGTTTGGGAAACAAATGACTTTTTCAAGGCTTCCCCTTGCATTTTAAACTATGTAATCAATTCATGGAGCCCATGAAAATCTTATATGGTGGTTTGGCATTCACCCCTACACTTTGCACATCAATTTCACCATGTCTCCTCTAGCTGAGTTGCTCCTGGACTCACCTAGAACAAGGTGACAATCACTTTAAATGTCATCTCCAGCACTTTTACCTACATATTTACACTATATAAGTGGTTTCCCTCCATGTACCAATAGGGCACATGTGGAATTCATGGGGCAACCATTTTACATAAAACTGCTATATACAAGCCAAAACTGGTTGTTTGCAAACTAAAACAAGAAAAAACTAATAAAAAATATCTAAAAAGATTGAAATGGAACTAACAACTCTATAACACAACAAATAAACTCAATCCATTACTGGATCAATGGTTTCAATCCATTTGCATTTACAAAATGAACAAAACAAGCCAGAATTCTGCCAACTAGTATGAAAATGAGTAGTTTCAGATTGTTGATCTTACAAAACAATAGTTCCAACATTGGTAAACATTGAAGAGAGGTTTATTATAGAATTCCCCATGTGTGGAGTTCTTCTAGGGCATTGGACAATCCCTAACTCCATCGCTAAAGTTGTCATGACAACTTTTTGCAACTTTGCACTTTTTTCAGTTTTTGGCCTTCTCAACCTATGAGGCCTATTCTAAGTCATCAAACATGACTTTTAAAACATGTCTAAGACCAATTTAACCCTCCCTAATTCATATACCAAGTTTTGAGATTTTTGACCATCAAGAAGGTCAACTACTTACTCAAACCACTATTTAACACAAAATGCAAACCTAGGAAGAAACTAACTCTACGAGGCCTACATTGACTCATCACACTCACTCTTGGATCCTCCTTGATTCCTTATTCACTACCTAACTTGGCTAGGTTCAGTACAAGCCAAAATTGAGAAAAGACTACTAGCTTAAGTCGTAGGTGCTCCTGCACCATTCTCCCAAACAAAAGTAAATCATGTCACCTCCTTGGGAATCAGATTCTGATCAATTCCTAGCTTCTTAAACTCTATCTCAAGCACCCATATAGCTTCAACGTCATCCATATTCTGCCATTTGATTAGGTGCTCCCAATAGGTTTGATGCCTTGTCTTCTTGGCGATCCTTGACCTCAACACCTTCTCGGCCTTTGGATTTTGTTTGGCTGGTGGTTGAAGGTTGTTCACATCATCTGATACCTCTGAGTGATTGCAATCTAAACCTTGACTTGGTCCCTTGTATGCAACTAAGTCTGTTATGTTGAAAATTAGTGACAATCCTATGTCACTAGGTAGATCCACCTTGTATGCATTTTTTCCATACTTGGCTAGAATGGCACATGGACCTAACCTTCTCATTTGCAACTTGTTAGGAACTCCTTATTGTAGCCTTGCTTTATTCAGGTGCACCATGACAGGATCTCCCACTTGAAATTGGAGGTTCTTCCTTATTTCATCAACTTTTTGCTTGAGTTTGCCTGTGTTCTCCATCAATGCTTGCTTGACTGATTCATGGACTTCCTTCATTGACTGAGCAAAGTATTTTGTATATCCACTTCTTGTTGATGCACTACCTAAGTCTCTCAACTCCAAAATACCTCTTGGGTGCACACCATACACCACTTCAAAAGGGCTCTTTCCGATAGTCCTATTTATGGTGTCATTATATGCATATTTATGGTAGTCCTATTTATGGTGTCATTGTATGCATATTCAATTTCCCAAGCTTCTATTAACCACTTCAGACTGCCCATCTATTTGAGGATGGTAGGCTGATCCAAAAGAGAGGTTGGTGCCAAGCTTTTGCCAAAGTGTCTTCCAAAAATGACTCATGAACTTTGAGTCCCTATCCGAAACAATGTTCATTGGTAAACCATGTATCCTTACTACCTCTTTGAAGAAAAAATGAGCTATTTGGCATGCATCATGAGTAGTCTTGCAAGGCACAAAGTGAGCCATTTTGCTAAATCTGTCCACAATGACATAAATGTTGTCAAATCCCTGATTTGTCCTCGATAAACCTACTACAAAGTCCATACTAATGCACTCCCAAGGTCTATTTGGGATGGGAAGAGGTTGGTATAAACCGGCATTTGTAGAAGTACCTTTGGCCTTTTGGAAAACTATGCAAGTCTCCACATACTTTTTCACATCTTGATTCATCCTTGGCCAATAGTAATACCTTTGAACCAACTCTTGAGTCTTATTGACTCCAAAATGTCCACTAAGGCTGCCATTATGCTTCTCTTGAATGAGGTTTTCTCTCATTGAGCCTCTAGGCACACAAAGCTGCCCACCTCTAAACAATAGTCCATTTTGCAAAGTAAAATCAGAATGCTCACTATGGAAGTGATTTTGATACTCCTTACATACCTTGTAGGCATTTTAGAAGTCTTCATCCTCTAGGTATAAGTCTCTAAAATTGTCAACTCATATGCTCCTCAATTGGATTTCTTGGACTGTCAAAAGTCTCCTGCTTAATGCATCAACAACCCAGTTTAATTGTCCTTTCTTGTGCTTAATGGTGAATGTGTAGGCTTGCATGTACTCCACCCATTTCATGTGTTTATGACTGAGTTTGTCTTGCAAGTTTAGAAAACTCAATGCTTGGTTGTCCGTATAGACAACAAATTCCTTAGGAAGGAGATAGTGTCTCCACTTCCTCAAAGCCTGCACTAAAGCATATAACTCAAGATCATAAGAGGAGTATTTCCTCTTGGAATCACTTAGCTTCTCACTATGGAAAGCTATTGGTCTTTTTTCTTGGCTTAGGACAACACCTACTGCAACATTGCTTGCATCACATTCTACTATGAAAAGTTTCTCAAAACTAGGCATCACTAGCACTGGTTGAGTAGCTATCTTCTCCTTCAAGGTTTCAAAACCTTTGTTTGCTTGTTCACTCCACTAAAACTTTGCCTTTATTCCACCTCTAATTGTGTCTAACATTGGTGCACATATAGCACTGAATTTCCTAATGAACTTCCTGTAGTACTGAGCTAGTCCATGGAAGCTTCTCACCTTTGTTATTGACTTAGGAGTAGGCCAATTTATAATGGCTTCAACCATGCTGGGATCCATCTTGAGGTTTCCTTGAGACAACACAAACCCAAGGTAAACCAACTCCTACTTAACAAACTCACACTTATCCAAGTTCATGGTTAGCTTTTCATCATACAATCTTTGTAATACATCTTGCAAATGATTAATATGATCTGCCCTATCCTTATTGAAAATGAGAATAAAATCTAGGTATACCACCACATATTTACCTATGAAGTCCTTAATCACCTCATTCATGAGTCTCATGAAGGTTCTTGGAGCATTGGATAAGACAAATGTCATTACAAGCCACTCATAAAGACCCTCTGTTGTCTTGAATGTAGTTTTCCATTCATCACCCTCCTTAATCCTAATTTGGTGATATCCACTTTTAAGGTCAATCTTGGTAAAGTACTTGGATTCTCCTAAACAATCCATTAGGTCTTCTATTCTAGGAATTGGGAATCTATATCTGATGGTGATCCTATTTATAGCTCTAGAATCAGTACACAATCTCCAAGTACCACCTTTCTTTGGGGCTAACACGGTAGGGACAACACAAGGGGTAATGCTTTTCCTAATTAGGCCTTGGTCTAAGAGCTCTTGGATTTGCTTGGCAATATCAACATTTTGTTGGGGAGTCATTTTATAAGCTTCCTTATTAGGAAAGGATGCTCCGGGAATGAAGTCTATTTGATGGCTTATGGTTCTTTTAGGAGGTAAGGTGGCGGGTTGTCCATCACTTACTATGCCTTTGAATTTCTTCAACAAATCTTGCACCTCTATTGGAAAATCTGGCTACTCTTTCTTGTCTTCCTCTTTTGGCTTCATTACTAGTGTAAACCCTATACCTTCACCTTCCTCAAGTATCTTCAAAAACTATTTTTCACTCACCAAAAGAACATTAGGACCTGCTACCCTTTTTTCACCTTCCTCAAGGATAAACTGAATCTTGAATGTGACTCCATCTTTCTTGAATGAGTATGCGTTCTTGGCTCCATCATGAATAGCTTCTCTATCAATTTTCCATGGTCTTCCTAGTAGAAGATGGCATGCATCCATGGGTAGGACATCACATAACTCCTTGTCCTTATACCTCCCAATGGTAAAATCCACCCATGCTTGCTCATTGACTAGGACATGTTTGCCTTTGTTCAACCAAGTGACTCTATAAGGGTTGTTG
Organism: Cryptomeria japonica; assembly: GCF_030272615.1. Classification (NCBI taxonomy): domain Eukaryota; kingdom Viridiplantae; phylum Streptophyta; class Pinopsida; order Cupressales; family Cupressaceae; genus Cryptomeria; species Cryptomeria japonica. The sequence goes on along the minus strand of NC_081407.1, from coordinate 731,152,297 downwards.
TGAGGTATCCTTTCCAATTTGAGCTTACTCACTACCTCTTCTGACACAATATTGTCTGTAGACCCTGAATCAATGATCACTTTGCAAACTTTATCCATAATCTTGCATTTGATCCTAAATAAGGACCTTCTTTGGCTTGGCTCTTCTTTGATCGATTCTTTGATCAAAGTTCTCCTTATCATTAAGTTGTCACCTACTTCTGACTCTAAGGAAACCTCTGAATTCTTGCTTCTTGAAGACTCTTCTTGAAGATAGTTCACTCTTCTTTCACCACCATGTGATGATGATCCCTTCTCTAGACACCTATATGCTGGATGACCAAGTTGGTTGCAATGGTAACATTTCATTGTTGCAAAATATGAGGAACCTCTACCTTGGCTACTAGATCTTCCTCTAAAACCACTATTGGAGCCCCTTCCTCTATTGAATCCTCCTCTATTAGTGCCACTCTCTTGCTGCTCAATAAGTTTAGACTCTCCTTGTGTTCTTTGTTCAGAACTTCTTCCTCCAAAGCCTCCCCTGTGGCCTCTATTGTCTTTTCCTCTACCTTTGCCCCTATTATTTCTTGAGTCATGTCTTCTTTCCAATTTTTCCTCCACCTTAAGGGAAAGTTGATAGGTTTGATGGACTATTTTTGGGCTCATTAGACTAATTTCTTCTTGAATGTTCCACCGTAGACCATTTAGGTGCCTAGCAACCTTGAGACTCTCTTCTTCCATCGTATGAGATCTAAGGCTAAGTTTGTGAAACTCCTCCATATAGCTACTGACATCAAGGTCTTTTTGTCTTAAATTTTGCCTCTTCCTATGAATTTGTACTTCATAGTCATCAGGTAGATAGACTTCTTTGATTTTGACTAACATCTCTTTCCAAGAAGATATGGGTGCTTTACCCATTTTCTTCCTCTCATCTTGCACAAATTTCCACCATGTGAGCGAAACTCCTCTCATCCTTGACTTGGCTACCTTGACTCTCCAGGCTTTAGTTATGCCTTGACATTAAAAATGGTTTTCCATGCCTTCTATCCATTCTAGGACCACTTCTCCCTCCATCTTACCAGTGAACAATGACAATCCTTCTATTGATTTACCAGTTAAGGCCTTCAATGCTTTCAGGAAAGGTTCTTGTTCTAGGATAGGGTTAGGTTCAGGTACTTTTTCAATCTTTGAAACTTCTTTACCCTTCCCTTCTACTCCTTCTACCTTTACCAACACTTCATCTGCCTTGGTTTCTACCTCACCAAGCTTACTCTTTAATTCTAGCAACTTCTCCTTCAGGAGTCTATTCTCTTTCTCCTGATCATCCACTTTCTTTTCCAACTTTGCATTGGTCACCATGTTGTTGTCTCCTACAGATTGCATTGAGGACATCTACTCACCTAGCCCAAATCTTATAGGCTCTGATAACAATTTGATGGGGTTGACCTACTTTGCTAACACTTCACCTAGTTGGTGTTGCTCAATTCCACCAATTCTCTAGGCCTAATTTCACTCTAGACCTCCAATTCCTTCTCAATATCTTCTAGGGCTTTCTTCTTAACCATTCCAAGGTGTTTTCTTCAAGTGTTTTAGCTAGGAACCCTACCAATTCACAATGCTTCCCATATGCTCATTATGGTTGTCTTGGCTTCAACTTGTCAAATTGACCTCCTACTATTATGAGTTGATATAGAGGTGTGGAGGTGTCTAATAACATGTTTTGAATAGCTTTGGGGTTCGTTTGAGGTTTGCAATCATTAGCTCTCTTACCGATTTCATCATTTTGCCTAGAAAAGGGCTACAAGGAACTAACCCTATTAGGCCTCCAAAATCCGGTTTTCTAGGGCTTGAGGGAAAATGGTCCAAAAGACCCCATAGAAAGTTTGGATTTTCTTCAAATTTACACCTAACCTCAAGTGATTTTTTTGGTTTTGGCTCCTTATCCCACCGTTCAATATGCTAACCCCAAAATGAGGGTTTTGAAGGGTCTCCAGGTCTTCTAACCGGCAGTGACTGGTCAAGTTGGTGTTTGGGCAACAAATTAATTTTTCAAGGCTTCCCCTTGCATTGGAAACTCTGTAATAACTTCATGGAGCCCTCCAAAAGCTTATATGGTGGTTTGGCACTCACCCCTGCACTTTGCACATCAATTTCACCATGTCTCCTCTAGCTAGGTTGCTCCTGGACTCGCCTAGAACAAGGTGATAGTCACATTAAATGTCATCTCTAGAACTTGTACCTGCATATGTAAATTTTAAAAGTGGTTTCCCTCCATTTCCCAATAGGCCATGATGGTATCACGTGTGGAATTCATGGGGCAACCATTTTACATAAAACTTTTATATACAAGCCAAAACTGGTTGTTTGCAAACTAAAACAAGAAAACACTAATACAAACTATCTACAAATATTTAAATGGAAATAAAAAATCTATAAGACACCAAAGAAACTCAATCCATTATTGGACGAATGGTTTCAATCCATTTGCATTTACAAAATGAACAAAACAAGCCAAAATTCTGCCAACTAGTCTGAAAATGGGTAGTTTCAGATTGTTGATCTTACAAAATAATAGTTCCAACCTTGGTAACCATGCAAGAGAGGGTTCTTATATAATTCCCCATGTTTGGAGTCCTTCTAGGGAATCGGAAAATCCCTAACTCCTTCACTAACCAATTCAGGACAAAAGTTGTCATGACAACTTTTTGCAACTTTCGACTTTTTTCACTTTTTGGCCTTCTCAACCTATGAGGCCTATTCTAAGTCATCATACATGAATTTTAAAACATGTCTAAGACCAATTTAACCCTCCCTAATTCCTATACCAGGTTTTGACACTTTTGACCATCAAGAAGGTCAACTACCTACTCAAACCACTATTTAGCACAAAATGCAAACCTAGGAAGAAACTAACTCTACCAGGGCTACATTGACTCATCACACTCAGTCTTGGACCCTCATGGAGTCCTTATTCACTACCTGACTTGGCTAGGGCCAGTACAAGCCAAAATTGAGAAAAGACTACTAGCCTAAGTCCTAGGTGCTCCTGCACCAGAGGGGCTATGCTTTTATAAGCATTCTCTGGGTGAATCTATGTTGTAGTATGAATGTGGGATAAAGAATAGGGTTTGAGAGTTTAATCTCACATGTGTGAGGTGGATGTAAATGGATAGAGGAGAAACCATAAATGAGTAATGTAAATGCTTATGCATATGTTTATGAAAATGGACGAATAATATAAATGGAGAATAATAATATTATTAAATAGATAGATGGATATATGAGATGATAATAATATTAATAACGGGTAAATGATAATATAGATATGATTACCTGTTCATGGGTTCCCTAGGGTTAATCCTTTGTGCAATGTTCTTGGAATTGAAGAGGTGAGTTGGTCAAAACCTAAGAGGGGTTGGGTAAAGATTAATTTCTATGGGCTTCGAGGGAGAATCTGGACATCTCAGGAGCAGGGTGTGTGGCCTGTGATGATTAAGGGAAGATTCTCTTCAAAGGTGCTAAAAGATTACAGGATGAAACTGTAGACACCTCAAAGTTGCACAATGAGTTAAGTGAATTTTATTCATTTAATTATTCTTAATTCTTCCAATTAATTAAATTAAGATTTAATTAATATCCCTATTCTTCTAATCCCCTATTAATTAAATTAAGATTTAATTAATATACCCTTCTTCTATCTAAGCCATTTAATTAAATTTACATTTAATTTAATCCCCCTTCTAGCCCATTTAATTAAATTTACATTTAATTAAATCCCCCCACTTGCAAAATGCTACAAATGCAACTTGCAACCAAATTGAAATAAAGCAATTTATTTTAATTAATTATATTTTCCTCACCCACTTACATTTTCCTACACTTCCCACTTGCCTCTTAACCCTATTCCTAATTTCTTCTAGAATCCATCTAATCCTAATCAATTAGCCTGAATTCCATTATCCCCTTTCCCTAAATTTGAGGAGGTCACTTCTCAAATTTGGAGTAAAGTCTTCAAAAGGCATTAAAGCCTTTATCCATTCAACAAGCTAACTTATTGAATACCCCTAAATTTGGAAGGACCCTTACAAATTTGTCCCCCAAAGTCTTCAAACCATTAATGGTTAACTAACCCTTAGTGGCATGGTTAGAGACTTTTTGACTAACTTAACCTCCATCTAACCCAAGGGTCTCATCAAGCATTTATTGCTTTGACCATGGTTATTCCTTTAACCTTTGCACAAGAGTTTACCCCTTGGGTAAAACCTTTACCCATTGGATAACCCTAACCTAACCTTAACCCTTACCTCCTAAGTTAACCATGAGGTCTTCTCAAGCATTTAATGCTTCTTACATCTCCTCTCAACCAGCCTTATGTTGACAATTATCACCATTTCATTGGTGAAAATTGAAAACATGGATTGACAACTTTCAAACTTGACCCTTGATTAACTCTTTCAATCATGACCATCCATTACCCTATTTTCACTATAAATAGAGCTCTCATTCCTCCATTTTAAGGATCCATGCAAGCTTTAGTATCTCATTTATGCTCAATTTTATTAACACATCTAGCTTCTCTTTGTTATTGGAATAAATCTAATAAGAATTTTAGACTATTTCCTTTATCATTAGCTTAACTCATAAACTAGTATATCATGTTAGGATAGTATTGTTACTAATCTTGTCATCTTATAATCTAGTTTATTGCATTTGTAGAATCATGCATAGATGGGATGCATTTTCATGACTAAATCAATCATAAGCATCCCTCATTCTTTCATTTGTCATCCCTAAGCTACTTTGCTCAATGATTTGAGAGCAAAGGCATTGGCTTGAGGGACCTTGTGAGATAGAGAACCATGGAACCATCCTTGGGGAGTTGAGTCATTCTTCATGACTCCATAACTTGCACCAAGAAGTCTTGTGGGTGTGTGGACAAGCCTCTTGGAGCTTTAATTTTCACATTTTAAGTTTCATTGCCCCGCTTTTCCCGCATACATTTTTGGCACCCACCATGGGGCACTACCCCATTAATCAAATCGGTTTTAAAAAATAAACACTTTTGTAGGTACGCGGGAAACAAGAATTAGCGCGTAGGGAACATCCCTTAGCGCATTTGTTGGATATTTTAGTGCATCCAATGCACTGTTTAGTGTGTGGTGTCTATTCTCTAGCGCGTGCAGTCTTTACCTTAGCGCATCATCCCCACTAATACTTTCCTATAGGTCTCGGCATAGGAGAAAAATAGAGTAGTGCATCTGAAACACAGTTTAGCGCGTCGGGCCTTTTCGATAGCGCATCCAGATTATCTTGTAGCACATATAGTTTGTTCTATAACGCATCACAAATAGTGGCAAAACAACTGTAACCGAATGTAAAAAAATTAGACTTGTGGAAGTCCACAGATTGTCTAACAATTTTACTTGTTATTTTACAGGGTTCTAACAAATTTCTTGTAGATGGGAGCTTAAATTTAGGATCATTAAATAGTTTAAGTTTTTACTAACTTAGTTAAGTTAGTTAAGATATAAACTTCCTTTTTGATTCTTGATAAAACTGAACTCACTTTTATTTGGGCTTTAAAAAGAACCACAAAACAAAATTTTCCTTTCTTTCCAAGGAGAGAAATTTTTTAAAATTGGGTTCTAATAAGAACAAATCAATTTTTTTCAAGTTTTGCAAACAAATGGATTAAAAAGAACTTCACCATCCTTTTGTGTATAAAAGGATCCATTGTAGGTTTTGGCAAGGAAAAGAATCACAAAGTCCCAAAAGTCTTTTGTTTTGTAATTAAAGAGGGAAGATCTTCCCCTTTCGCTCGATTTCTTTTGTTGACGAAGCATCATTTTCATTTTGTTGACCAAGTTCTTCTTTTTAGATTAGAAAATCATTGCCTTGAAAAGTTAAAAATAACACCATGTTTTCATGGAGCAACATCTCCATCTAGGATTAGCAAATCATTGCTTTGAAGAGCTAAAAAGAACTTGTGTGCTTTGTCTCGAAAGTGAAAGGTATATGCTCTCCCCTTAATTGGGTGATCAAAAAGAAAAACCACTCTTAAAGCTTTCTTTAATTCAAGCAATAAATCCTTTAGCAGGCCTGCCTTCCCGAGGGGTTGAAAAACTCTTAAAGCCATTTTTGGCCGGTGTGAAGGGAATGACCTAAGTGGGAAACAACTTTGAAGCCAAGTGTTCCAACCCACTATAATCAAAAGTGGAAAGTGATGAAAGTCCTTTTCAACGGTTGCGCACAATGATTAGCCTTCCCCCAGTATCCTTGAGATATGTAAAGCCTTTATTCTAAAGGTTGGGAAGCCTCTTGAGGGAGTTTATCACTGACGGCCAAACAGGAAGCTTGATTACGAACCTTAGCATAGAAACTTTGAGCCAAGTCAGTAACTAGACATTTGCAATATCATAGTGCAAGGGTGGGGAAGAATCTGCCCCCAAGATCGCTCACCATATATCTCTTAAGATAACTACTCAATTGTGAAGCAATTCACTTTGGGTTAATTTCTGGCAAAAGGCAAAAAAAGGGCGCCCCCTAGGGGGTGACACGACTGTTTGAGCTGACGGAGTATCGAGACTAGTGGGCTATGATATTGCTTATGACCTTTGAAGAAAGAGTCTGATTGAAATGCATGTTGTACCGAAACCTGTTGAAACATTGGGGATTTGAACACATCCTCATAGAACATACACTTATTGTTTAGATTAAGCAAAAGGGTTGTCTCTTTGGTGTCGTGCTTTCATTCGTTATTTCAGAAAATCATCTCTTAGCACTAAAAACTCAAGGCAAAAGCAACCAATTCAATATTTTTCAGGGCAGTTTAGCGCGTAAGAGAAACTTCTTAGCGCGTAGGAACCATCTTTTAGCACATTAAACCTTCTTTTTAGTGCCTAAAGTCTTAACAGTAACGCTTCACCAGAATCTAAAAACAAGCAGTGACAATTAGCGCATCTTGAAAACAGTTTAGCGCGTTGAAGCATCAGCTTAGCGCGTAGAAGTCAAACTTTAGCACGTAGGGTTCAACTGTTAGCACATAGGAGGCCCATATTAGCACATGGCCTTTTAAACCAAAGTTGACCCAAAGCTACGCAAAATTAACCAGTTAGCGCGTATCATGGGGCAGCGTAGCACGTAGAGTCTTTTCTCTAGCGCATAGAGAAGTTTTCATAGTGCATTGCGTCTCTGTTTCAGCGCATAGTCAAAACCAGAAAAAACAGGGGGCAAAATAGAGGTCAATTTGGAAAATTTTGAGAACAATTTCAGAAGCTTCCCTTCATCAGCCTGAACTTCAACAATCAGAAAACCAAAAATAGAGTATCAAAAGCTATTTCTAAAAGCAAGTTTTCATCAAGCAAAGTTGCTTGAAATCTGAAACTAGTCACAAGATAAACATATCTATCCTATCAAAATCGGGAAATATCATCACAAGTAGCAAACAGGTCCTTTAAATCAAACGGATTTTTATCTCAAACACACTTGTTTCAAAAATCTAAGTTGTCAAATCGAGTTTCCATATCGGGAAAGCTCGTATTCCATATCATTTGACACACTTTGTCGTGAGGGGGCATCTAAACCTTCACTTTGATAAAGTAAAACTTAAGTTTCCAAAACAAGCTAAACTGAATCCAAAACAAATCAAAGGAAACCATTGATCGCTTGTGCATGACTATTCCTCATATTCTGAGAAGAAGGAATATTTATCATAACACTAAGTTGAAGAAATAGCAACCAAGTTCTTCAAAACTTTCCAAAAGAAATAAATTTCTATACATCAATCGTCAACTCTTCAAATCTCATCGCACATTCCTTCGTCATATACGATTGTATCTTGAAAACAAAACAAGCGAATTTGACAAGGAACCCTTGAGGAGTGGGGCATTCTGTAAAAAATCAACATTCTATCAACACATAAATCAAGGAAGGAAGATCAATTCGGCCTTCTTTCCCGAAGAGTGCATCACTTATAACATACTTCGATTTGAACCACCAACCCCTGAGCAAAAAATTGAAGAAGAGTTCATTCCCTTTGTCACAGAGAGCTTCTACTAGATGCCCGTTGTTACTCGCTCTCAACGAAACAAACAAAGTGAAATGCAGCCAGAATCCAACATGAATCAAAGATTATCAAATCCTTTCAAGGGTCCGGATCTAGACGACACCGAAATTTCTGAAGAACTTCTTCAAGAGTGTCAAGAAAGCACTTCATTTCAAAAACTTGTGGAAAGACTCATGGAAAATGACAAGGAAAAATATCTACTCATGCTCACAAGCAAAGGAGTTAAAATTCCTGAAGATTTGGACACAGACATTTTTAGAACAAGATCTCGACATTATGCATATCAAGAATGACAAAGAGAGGAAGAAGCATGTGACCTTGAGCAAAACATCCTTGAGCAAAACATCTCGAAGCAAAACATCCCGAAGCAAAACATCCCTGAGCAAAACATCACGGAGCAAAACATCCCGAAGCAAAACATACCATTCCACACACCATTTCAGCCTAAAACTAATACAAGGGAAGAACTCTTCCCTCAACAACACAATGCACCTTTGATTTCTCTCACTCAACAAATGCAAATGTTACAAAGACAAATGCAAGACATGCAACAAGGTACAACAATACGATACTCCTTAACTGAAATTTGTCCTTATCCGTTTGACAGAAGATTGAACATGGTACCTTTTCCTCCAAACTTAGACATTCCCAAATTTGACAAATATGATGGGAAAAGTAATCCCCGTGATCATGTTCTAGAATTTTGCACAATGAGTCTTGAATTTGCTCATGATGATACGTATTTGATGAGGTTATTCCCAAGAAGCTTGGGAGGACAAACAATGGAATGGTTATCCAAAATCACACCTCCTGTCAGATCATTTGATGAACTAGTCAACAAATTCATAACTCAATATTCCTATAACATTCAACATGCTATCACCATGTTAGACGTTTGTAACACCAAACAGAAAAAAAATGAAACATTCATGGTCTTCCTTCAACGATGGCGGCGTATGTTTTTGAGATATCCTCGTGATGTACCTGAAAAAGAAAAGATGGAAATTTTCATTGACAACTTGAATAGTGAGATGAGTTACAGACTCAAACTCCAATGCATACCATCTTTTGCTAAATTGATTGAGAATGAAATCCAAGTAGAAGAGGCATGTGTCAAAAAGGGAACGTTGAAATTTTTCAAAGAAGGAACAAGTTCATCCAATTACAACAACCAAAACAACAACTTGGACAAATCCAGATTCTGGACCAGAAACAAAAACAATGGAAATGAAGGAGGAACTGAATCAAATGATCCAAAAACAAAGCAACCCATGGTCGCGTTATCAGGTAATCCTCAAGTTACAAAGAATCCCAAAGGTGCTAACCCAGGCACTAGCGCTTATACACCAGATACCAATCAAGATCAACTCAACACAAACAAAACCAACAATACCCAAAACAATAACACCAATAGAGGACCTAATCAAAACTCACGGGGTAACACAAACAACTTTCCAAAACGCATGTATACACCACTAGGGAAATCACTGGAGTCAGCATTCAGAGAACTCCTGGCAAACAAAATTATCTCTTTACCCGCAATCAGCAACTTTGAACCACAAATCAAACTAGCCTGGTGGAATGACTCACACTTTTGTGATTTTCATCGCAACAAAGGTCATCAAATGAATGATTGCATGAGGCTGAAAAACATTGTTCAAGACATGATCGATAAAGGTGATTTAACGGTCGATGGTCTCAAAACAAATGGTGACCATAGAGCTTTCAAAAATCCTCTTCCAAACTACAACAAGGATGGAGCTTCAACCTCAAACGATACACGTGTAGGTCGTATCAATCACATATACAATAACACCATCAATCACATATCAGTCGAGGACAATCATGTCAATGTTATCACAATCAAAGATAGGCGTGAACATGAATCCGCCAATGTAACAACCAGAGCTCAAAAATATGTCATGAAGGGACATATGTCCACAACAAACACCATACCCAAAATTCAATATGATCTAGTCAGTCAACTATGCAAAACTCCTGCTCAAATATCTATACTTGAGTTGCTGAAACTTTTGCCAAAACACAAAGACATATTGGAACAAGCCTTATTGGAAACAAATGTACCGCAAGATCTGGATGCTGAAAAATTCCAAACCATGGTGGCTCATATGACAAGACCTCATAACCTTACCTTTTTTGAGCATGATAATATCTTGTTGAGCCATCCACATAACACTCCACTCCATATTAAAGTCATGGTCTGTAAACACCAAGTTAAATGAGTATTAATAGATGGAGGAGCTGGACTTAATATTTTTACCTTAAAACTTATCCGTGCATTAGGATTCTTGGAGGAGTCTATTGATCCACGCAAAAGGATCACTATAAAGGCATATGATGATGAAGAAAGATCATCTAAAGGAACAGTAGTATTGCCAATTTAGGTATGACCGATACGAAAGGATACTATGTGCCAGGTCTTAGACATAGACCTCACATACAATATCTTATTGGGTCGACCCTAGATACATGAAATGCAAGCAGTACCCTCCACTTATCACCAATGTGTTAAATTCCCCTACAATGGGCAGGAGGTTTCTATATCAGTTGATCATAATCCTTTTTAGCATTGTAACGCTATGGGGGCAGCCCAAGACAACTTGGTTCCACATAATAGAGAGAAACAAAATTCCTTAGCACAAGATATTCAACAAGAAAAGTCTAAATCATTACCTAGAGATTTCAAGAAGAAAATGAAGATCAAAGAACAAGGCATGGGAGAATACTCTTTGGAACCCATGTGTTTGGCCAACTTACCGACATCACCTAGATCTCATGGATTACCTACAACATCAACACATCAAGCAAATTAGACCATCACCAAGTTTGATGGCACATTCATCCAACTTGACACTCTGGCACATGAATTCGAGGAAAAAGATATCCTTAGTTGGCTATACAAAGATGAGGAAGAAGACAGAGAAACTACTATGGAAGTAGCTATACCAACACACTTGTATGGAAAAGGATACTTAATCATGCAGTAAATGGGATACAATGGCAAAGGACCTATTGGTAAGCAAAAGGAAGGCATCACAGAACCATTAGATCCTCCTTCACAATTCAGTAAAGACAAAAAGGGATTGGGCTTTGAACTCACTCTACTACCAAAGAGGGCACCACACAAATATCAAAAACCTCAGTGGAAAGCAAAAAAGAAATACAAAGAAGACTCTTGGCAAGAGGCACTATTTGAGTTAGCAGAAACAATACGTAAGGAACGAGAATATCAAGAACGACAACAACATCAAAAGCAACCTATCAATCAAAAGAAGGAAGCATCTACAACAAAAGCACATCATATTCAAGAACCAATATCCAACAAAGAAGAATCACCTCCTGATAACATCATTCCTCCCTGAGGAGATACAATATATGAACAAATGCAAAGAGTAGAAGCAGGATCTAACACAGAATCAGAGAAAACTATCAAACTTGTATCAATTATCAAAGACTTGTTCTCACCCTACAACATACCAGTTCACAACACTGCTAGAATCTGGGATAATACCTCTGAGATTGATTCCAATGAATATGAATGGGGTAGTTGTTCTAATGTTACTGAAGATATTTGTGCAAATAACAGTAATACACCCATCTCTCAAGAAGAACATGGCACAGAATCTAGACCACTTGAATTTGGTCCACAAAATATCTATGATGCCAAGGAAAACAAGCAGCGACATTATGAGCAAGTCTATATAGAAGATGATACCATTGAAGACCTTGACGAGATCCTTAACTTCTTTAACACCCAGGCCAACCATGATGATACTTCCATCCTGACACTTACAATAATCAAACTTGATCCACCTAACGACTCCTTACCACTTGTCTTTCCTGACCTCATAGATTGGGATGAACCTGAAACTCATAATATACCAATTTTCCCAAATGACGAATCCATTATCCATTACTTATGTACCGTTAACCCAGAAACATACTCTACCGGTGAACAAAGTAATGATGTCTGCAACCAAGGGAGTGCCAAGTCTCTCAGTCATAAAAATGAGCAAACTAAAAGATCTATTGCTGAAAACCAGTCAATGGCAGAAATAGATCACACAAAAGTAAAAATAAAGGACACATCTAAGGGTGAAAACCTTTCTAAGGCACCTAAGGATGGGAGACTTGACACTCTTCCTAAGAATTATCATGAGCGATCACCCATATTGATTGAGCCCACTCAATCAATCAACATTAGTACTACAGAAGCAACCAAAACTATACACCTTGCAGAATCTCTGACAGAGGAAGAAAGATCAGAATTTGTTAAATTTTTTAAAGAAAAGCAAATCAACTTTGCATGGTCATATGCAGATATGCTCAAGATTGATCCACAATTAATCATGCATCACTTGTCCATTACTCCAGGAGCTAAGCCAGTCAAGCAAAAACTGTGAAAGATGAATCCACATGTGGCACTCATGGTTAAAGCTGAATTGAAGAAACTATTAGACATCAGATTTATTCGACCTATCGACTATGCTGAATGGGTTTCCAACATTGTACCGGTATCAAAACCAGATGGTAGTATTAGAATCTGCACTGATTTCAGAGATGTCAACAAAGCCTGTCCAAAGGACGACTTTCCTTTGCCCAGTATTGACATAATTATAGACCTCACAACAGGCCATGCAATGCTATCACTAATGGATGGTTTTTCAGGCTATAATCAAATCAGGATAGCCCTAGAGGATCAAGATAGAACAACGTTTACCTGTCCATGGGGAACGTACTGTTGGAATGTCATGCCTTTTGGCTTAAAGAATGCAGGAGCAACTTATCAACGAGCAATGACACCAATCTTTCATGACATGATGCATACCTTCATGGAAGACTATGTAGATGATTTACTAGCTAAATCCTTCACCAGAGCAAAATATCTAAGCATCTTAGAAAATATTTTTGATAGATTGGAAAAATTCCAAGTCAGGTTCAACCCTAAGAAGTGTGTCTTCAGGGTTACATCAGGTAAATTGCTAGGCTACATAGTTTCAGCTAAAGGTATTGAAGTGGATTCAGTAAAGGTACAAGCCATTATGGAGATGCCACCACCCAAGAACATTAGCCAGCTTAGATCTCTACAAGGATGACTCCAATCAGTCAGGCGATTCATCACTCAACTACTAGATAAAAGTCTCCCCTTCAATCATTTGCTACATAAAAATGTACCATTCAGATGGGAAGTCAAATGTGTTGAATCCTTCTATCAAATCAAGCAGTATCTAATGAACCTACCAGTTTTAGTACCACCAATAGCAGGGAAGCCACTCATTCTCTACATTTCAACAACAAACATGTCGATGGGGGCATTGTTAGCACAAGAAGATCAACAGGGCAAAGAGCAAGCTATCTATTATATCAACAGGACATTGAATGGATATGAAATCAACTATACATTCATTGAGAAAGCTTGTCTAACAGTGGTATTTGCCTCTCAAAAATTCTGACACTACATGCTAGCTCACACAATTAAGCTGGTTGCAAAAATTGATCCTCTCAAGTATTTACTTAGTAAATCAGCTCTTACAGGAAGATTGGCTAAGTGGGTCATGATCCTCAGTGAATTTAATATCCACTACATAGAATGATGAGCTATCAAAGGACAAGCAATTGCAGATCAATTGGCTGAAGCACCACTACCTGGAAAACAAAGTATGGAGATCGAATTTCCAGACATAGATGTTCTTGCTATCTCCACTAAACAATGGACCTTATATTTTGATGGATCCTACACGCAACATAGCTCAGGTGCTGGCATTCTGTTCATCACTCCTGAAGGACACACTATACCAAGATCATATAGGCCTATGTTTCCATGCACAAATAACATTGCTAAATATGAGGCATTGGTTATAGGCATCAAAATGGTCGTAGAATGGAGGATCACAAAATTAAAAGTCTACAGAGATTCACAATTAGTCATCAATCAAATCAATAGTGACTATCAGACAAAGGACGACAAGCTGCTACCCTATAAGCGAATGGTGGATGATTTCAAGCAATATTTTATACACATCACCTTTGAGAAAATACCAAGCTTGGATAATAGAGCAGTTGATGCCATGGCTACTATCGCTTCACTACTGCAAATTCCAGAGCAACAGAATCGTTACGAGTTTCTGGTAGAGCAACTGTTCTCCCCAGCCTATGACCATTCAGAATCCCATGTTATCTATGCCTTGACCGGTTCTGACTCTCCATTATATGGACCCATCTACAACTATCTTAAGAATAATATCATACCCATTGACCTATCCTGAAACCAAAAGTGCAACTTTATCCGGCAAGCTGCCTGTTATACTCTTACTACTGGTACTTTGTACCGTCAAGGTCTAGATGGTACTCTTCTTCGTTGTCTTGATCATAATGAATCTAACTCCGCTTTACACGAGATTCATGAAGGTATCTGTGGCACACATTCAAGTGGTACTACTCTTGCTAAAAAGCTTCTAAGAATGGGATATTACAGGCCAACAATGGAAAAATACTCTTATCACTTTGCAAAAAAGTGTCCTAAATGCCAAATCTATGGCAATCTTATACATGCACCAGCACAAGAACTACAACCATTCACAACATCCTGGCCCTTTTGTCAGTGGGGACTAGACTTGGTCAAAAAAATTCATCCTTCATCTTCAAATGGACACAAGTTCATTATAACTGCAACGAAATACTTTACCAAATGGATAGAAGCAGTCCCCATGACCACAGTGATTGGGAAACAAATTGCCTCTTTTATCCTAAATTATCTAATCTGCAGATATGGCATTCCAAGCTCCATCATCACAAATAATGGACGAACTTTCAAAAACCAAGATGTGCGAGAACTATGTGAAAAATTCAAAATCCAACATCATTTTTCTACACCTTACTACCCACAGGGGAATGGTCAGGCAGAAGCCTCTAACAACACAATATTGAAAATCCTAAAGAAAATAGTGAATGATGTAAGCAAAGATTGGCATATACAACTCAATCTAGCACTTTGGGCCTACATATTCATTGGTATATGGATTAGAAGCAATTTTACCCTTGGAGGTAGAAATTCCATCTCTCAGAGTCTCTTTGAAAGGCCTAATTCCAGATGAAGAGTATCGAGTTAACCAACTGCAAGAGTTTGAGCTTCTAGATGAAAGACGTTAACATGCCTACACTCATCTCAAAGCATATCAACAACATATGTGTAGGAGATACAACCACAAGGTCATTCCCAGAATTTTTAAAATTGGTGACCTAGTACTCAAGGAAAATCCTAGGAATCAGCAGGATCGGGAAAAGAAAGGAAAATTTGAACCTAATTGGCTAGGTCCCTATGTCATCATATCAGCCTATGGATTAGGTGCCTATCAGCTAACAACTTCAGAAGGAGATGTGTTCGATGAACCAACTAACAACATTCATCTGAAGAAATACTACACTTGAGTAATCTAATGCATAGAAAAGTTGAAAAAAAAAATCAAAAAATCAAGAAAAAGGTAAATAAAAAGGTACAATAAAATCAACTGGTGAAAACCTGGCAACATACGCTATTGTGAGAGGACACATTCTCTATCTATATCCATACCATTATATCCACAGTAAAGCACCATCGGCCATCGCCCGATATTTTTATCACAATATCCATCCAGGCCATACTTAGCATAGTCACTATCCTGGTTTATTCACATATCCTTTCACCGCATCTCACCATGGTTTGGTAATCACTGTACATATCCACATTGAGAAGTACACTTGACTAGGGGCAGTAATCAAAGCTTGCAACATGTTCAAAACGTCAAAAATTTTCGCAAACTTAGAACATACATCTAGCAAAAACAACACTCACCCAATCGCAAAGCAAAACATTGATCGCTTAACAAGATTCACAAATATGATGGACGATTTTCTGAAATATCAAATGTTGCATGTAGTACCCATACCATAATCGATCTCTAACCTTGGTTTAATCTTGATTAATTAATTGTAATATGATGTTACAATCAGATGTTTGATTTAACGCATAGCTATTGATGTGGTTCTCACACTAGTTGTATGCAGATTTTCAGTGTTACTATTTCGTGATGTTAGTATCGGACTAATGATTTCATTAAATTGTATATATGTATGCATGTATGATCTTTGGTTGCAGGAATTTCAGGTGCAATGCCGCATGAGTGCGAGGTTCGTCTTCACCTGGATGTGTAGGTTTGAGTGTACCCTTTTTAATCCTTAGAGTTGGATTAGGTGGTCGTAAGACCCTAGTCGGCCTTAGTCGTGCTCTAGTGAGCATCGCCAGTCGTCGTCGGTAATCCCTTCTTGCTTGGGTTTGCGAGTCGTCTGTTTGGTTGACCTTCTCGATTTGCGTGCTTGGTGTGCCTGGTTAAATTGATTATTTAGTCCTTAGTAATTGTCTTGATTAAATATGCGTTTGTGCAGTGAAGATTAATGGATTAAATTAATCGGGTTCTCGTCATGTGATTTTCGTTGTTATTGGATTGCTCGTTTTTAATTGGGAGTAAATTCGATTGAATGATTGATTTGGATTATTAAATGCATTATATTTATGCTGTTGAAAAAGAAAGTTTTAGATTTTATCGCCATAGAGTTAATTGTGTTCTGTTGGCTTATTTGAATTGAAAGATTAAATTTGTTTAAATGAGGAAATCGATTTTTAATTGATAAAGCAAGTTATATTGTTGATATTGTTGAAAAGAATTAATTTTTGGAGTATTATTTGTAAATAAAAGTTTTTATTCCAAAAATAGAAAATTTTGGGTCAACTCTTCCATATAACCCAAATTTGGGGAAAAATGGAAGGATGGACATTTTTGGAGGGGATTTTGGCTGGAAATATTTTTGGGGGTTTTGGAGAAGAGGCAGTTGGTTGAATCTGGCAGGTGGGCTCTCCCTCAGCCATACCAGGATTGCGAATGAAGGTAGGAATTCTGAATTGTCTTCTTGTTGCCAAAAGAATTTATTGTTTTGATTGAAAGAAATGAATTTGTGATTGAAAATCAATTTGTTTGGCTGGAGATGTTAATGAAAATGTGTATTTCCTCATTGCTGTTGGGTGATTGAAACCCTTTGTTTTTGGAAGGGATGAGAAACCTTCAAGAAAATATGATATTTAAACCTGTTCGTTTAAACCGAAATTATAGTGAATTGAAATCCATTAGCAAGCTCTGTAATGGGCGTTTTGTTTTAATGGTTCGATTTGTGTTTTTAAAGGAAATGAAAGCATTTATTTTTATATCCGAACTGTGTGTTCGAAGAAATTTTTTTTTAAAAGTTTTTGTTCATAGCCGAACTGGGCGTGTTTCTATTATATTGAACTGTGTTAAAAAAAAAAAAGAATTGAGAAAATATATATTTTTTTGGACTGTGCGTTTTTGGTTCGAACCGGGCTGGGCGGAGGTTTTGTGTTAGACGAGCGGTGAGTTGGGGTTCCCCGCTCCTCCTCCCCTCTCCCCCGCTCGCCCCTTGCTTCCCTTTCTCCCCGCGTGCTGGTTTTCCGTTGGTGTGGGTGTGGCCGTGTGCCTGCGGCTCACGGCGGTGGCCGCAGGGGCCGCAGTGGCCGCAGGGCGCCGCGGCACCTGCGGGCACCACCGCGAGCGCCGCCCACGCCCTTGCCCTGCGGCTAGGGTTAGGGCACGGCCCTCACCCGCGTTTCCAATGCATTTTTTTTTTATGCGTTTTTCTAATGCGTTTTTTTTTTAAATGTTGGGAATCGTGGTTTATAAAATGGGTTTTTTCTTTTAATGTATGTTTTTCCCATTCAAAAAAAAAATGCTTATAATGTGTTAAATATTATTTTAATATTAAGTGTTAATTAGTTCCTAATTGCGATTAAGGGTGCATCTTCAGGATAAATGATAAATTGATTTTGATTAATGATATAATGGAGTTTATAGGCGAATTAATCATTCAATTTCATTTCATGATTTGTGCACCCCTTCTAGTTAAGTTCTTCAACTGTAATATTGTAATTTAATATTGTCGATTATTCTCTGATTGATCTTGGCCAATAAATTGATATCTTACCTTCTGGCTGATTAGGGAAGATGGCTATTTGAGGTAGTATTGTTTAAAAATGATAGAGAATAATATGTTATTGGGAAATCGTTGGAATACGATGTAAATTCTACTTAATGATGTTTTGTTGGAGATTAAATACCTTATTTTAGTTGATTAATAGTTGTCTGAGATTTATTAATATGAATCGGTTAAAAAAGAACTCATTATGGCTTAATTTGCCTGTTCGATGCCTTGAACCTTAGGAGTTAGAAAAACCAAGAGCAACCTATCCCTTGATGAGGTAGATAACTGTAAGTTGTTTTAGATCTTGTAGAAAACTTGATCGATTTTAATGATTAAATCAATTGAGGAAATATCGTCCTTTCTGATTATTGCATTGCGAGTTTAATGACTGTATTCGCTTTAATTATGAAATGGCATGTTTTGCTTTGTTTAAAAGGACCCTGTCGTATGGATGATTTGGTGTTCCTGTTTCAGTCCTCGATTTCCGAGTTGACTGTTGTATTGTGGTAGTGTCGTTTTGATCATATCCTCTTTGTGTGAGTCGAATGATGATTCATGGTTGACCTTAATTTGTCAGGTCTCTAGTTAGAGTACCGTCAGTAAGTGTTCATCTTCGAGTCGTGTTTGACCTGATGATTGTGTATCTCTTCTTGAACTCCATTCGTCTGACCATGTGTATTCCTTGGTTTTGAGTTCGTCTGAGTTTAGTCTAGTGTCGTATGGGAAAGTGGCTTTCGATTGGGGGCCGCGCCCAAAGTGGCTGCTGGATAACCTGTCGAAAGTGAGTCTAATAAGTGATAACCTAAGTAGATTAGAAAATAATCTCTAAATAAGATAATGTGCCTCACACATGAGACGAGTGCTATCATAGATTCGACATGCTGTGAGAAGGCCTGAAATGGCAAACTACCTTCCTTGTCTTCACGAGAGGATGTGTGGGTCCACATGAGGCTTGGATGGGCCGGAAGTTCGGATTAGGTTGCCAGGGTTACCAGTGTATGGGCCGGGACCTATGAAGACTTGCCATGGTATCCATACCAGGTTGTGTGATGACACTTGTCCCTACGTTCGCTAGTGTGTTGTCGTTTTGTCCTGTTTTGAGTACCTTTGTGAGTCGTCCTTTGTCGCTGCCCTTGTGAGTGTCGGTTTCATGTTAGACCTTGGGTGGTGATGGTTCAGTTTTATGGATGCTCTCATGGACTCTTATGTTATTAGCTTTGATTATGTTCAGCTGGATCCTGTTCCTTGTAAGGATCGTTTATGTATTTATTGACCGGTGTGGTCGTTTGTATATTGCTTATGTATCGCCTTGATGGCTGGATAGTACTTGGTGTAACCTCTTGTACTCTTAACTTTATTATTTATCAGAGGGGTCTTGCAGTTGAGCAGACCCGGAGATGTAGCCCTTTAGGGGTGAACTCCGAGATCATTATGGTGTCATGTGATGTATTCTCTTATGTTTCCTTTATTCAGCTTTATCATGTATGATTAATTTATGTAAAATGGTTACGTGGATAATTGGAATTAACTATTAATGCTTATATTCATTTCTTCCTTGAATGTGATTTATCGTAATGCATGTGTGAAATCGTCCTTTTAATGCAATAAGTTGGAATATGGAATAATGTATCTTAGAGTAATGAATTATACTCAGTAGTCGTTAAGGAATTTAAATATGCTTGGAAAGATCTCTTATGTTATGATGAAATCCTAGTGTATTAGAATGTTGATGTATGGTTTGTAATTTTAAATGAAAAGCTTGAATGGAAATTATGAATGGATCTTAATGGATGAATCTTTGTTGTGATTTATATTTCCGTCCTTTGAAAGAAAATTATCCTGATTAAGAATTATCTCGTTGTTAAGATAATTAGCTTATTGGATTAATTGTGTGAGTAAATGAATTGTGAAATTTAAGTAATCTCGTTGGGAAACTCTTTAGGTGTTAGTTGATGTCTTCCGCTATGTAATCTGAATTTTTGTTATCGTGTTGCATCTTATGTGTTGTAACTTTAAAAAAAAAATTTATTGCACTCTATTCTTGTAATTTTGGCTTATCCCTTCGGGGTTTCCTGGCGGGGCATTACATTGCATCTTACATAAAGTTTTGACTATTTTTGCACTTGAACTTTTTGAATTGTTGGATCCTCTAAAATTTTCTCAAACAAATGCTTCAAAGCTAGAGAACATTGTGGGGCCTCCAATATTTTCTTAGTTTTTCTGTCTGTGAGGCGATCATCTGTACTGTGTAAATACTTGTCTCGAGACATGATTCACAACATATCACTGAAGACATGATTCCACTTTACACATACAAATGATTTGATCTTGTCTGTTTCTACGCAATCCGCACTCAGGTCGTCCTAGTTTAATTTTCACATTTTAAGTTTCATCGCCCCGCTTTTCCCGCATACAGGAACTAATAATGAAGTTGAGGTACAACCAACTTTGTTAGCTACTGATTTGCCAGTGAATATGAAGGATTTGAAATTCCACTCGGAGGGGGATTCCCAAGTGGTGGTTAATGCTTTTATGAAAGGTGACACACCATACTGGAAACTGAATAAGTTCATCACCATTATCTGTGTAAAATTAAAATCTTTCCAAGACTTTTATGTTTCCCATGTAAAAAGAAGTGGAAATGTTCTTGCTGACCATCTGTCCAATGTGTCTTGCGAGTTGTCCAAGGGTGACGTGAGGTGGTGGGATGGTAATGACAACAATGTTCTATGGAGTTAAGATGACCTGCCAAGGATAGTACTTTCACATATTGATATGTGTGATATGCGGCCTGCATCTTATGCAACATGCTGAGACTGGATTGTGCTTTATGGGAAATTCATGTTGAATGTTTCTGCAATGGCGGCGGTTGTGGTGCGTGCCTTCTTAATTGCTAAAAATGGAATTTGCACTCATTCAATGTGGCAGTTGAGCATGTTTGGTGGGGAAGATTACAGTTTTTTGTAGAACTCGATGGTTTGGTGAGGCCTCCAGCATGGAAGCTAATTTCACCCTGAAATCTTCGAAGTTGATGCCTACATTCTGGGGTCCTATTTGAAGAGGCTTGAGAACATGTTTTTGGTGAGGGATCCTCTATTTTTGAAGGCTATTCAACTGGTTCTTGGCGAGTAGGTGGTGGTGATTGGCCACAGATATCATTCGAGGGTAGACATCTAGTGTTTAATCATGGCTTGGGGACTTGACTTGGGCTATTCATGCGAGGAGGTTAGAAAGGTGATGAGGATGATAGTCCCAAGTGATTATCTTCTAAACATGAAGTCCTTGCTGGAGTGGGCTGTCCCGAGTTGGGGTTTCAATATCTTTGAAGGCATTCTAGAGGAAAATGGAGAGCTCCAAGATAAACACATGAAGATTCCTTTCCTGTGACATCGTGAGGAGGTCAAAGCTAGGTTTTGAGATGACGTGAGGAGAGGGTGGGAAGGTCTAGTAATCTATGTTCAAATAATGGAGTTGGAAGAAATTATCAGACAAGCGAGAGATGAAGCTAGGATGGTGGATGAGGTGCGGAGGAGGGAGTCGATTACCAGGCATCTTTTAGCGGAGCTAGCAAGACAAAATGAGTTGGGCGGTACGATTGGTGGATTGAACAGGTTGGGGGACACTTTGAGTGCACAAAATGTTGTTGAGTGAATACTAATAGATGAAATACGATGAATAAGGGTACCTCTTGGTACTAAATCTTTCATTTTAGATTAAGCTACTTTCAGTTTTTCTGTTGCACAATTTATGCCATTTTTGGCACGATGTAATTGGACTTCTTTTTTACAGTAGTTGTGGGGGAGGGTTTTTGTGTTTCTATTTGAAGAACAACATGGTGTTGGTAGCATGGTTTTTTGGGTGGATGATGGTTTTTCATGTACTGTTTTAGTTATCTTTAATAAAATAAGAAATATTATCGATCAAAAAAATAATATAGATATGATTGATAAAATATAATAACTTATAAGATTAATGAATTAATGATAATATTAATGGATAAATGATAAATAATAATATTAATGATAATATTAATAATGGATAATATTGATGATACATGCATATGTTTCTCTATTAAAAAATATAATTTGAAATTTGTATACATTTAGTAAAGTTATTGATACATAAATGATTTGTAGGATGCCACGTCGTCCAAGGTCAAGTTTTGAAAATGAAGAGCAATGGAGACAGAATCAAAGAGAATATGCTCAAAATTATATGAGACAACAACATGAACAAATGGTAAATGCACAAAAAGAGGAAGTAATAAGTCTTACAATTGAAGAGCAACGTAAAGAACAAAAGAGAGAACATGCTCAAAATTATATGAGAGAACGACGTGAAAAAATGACTAATGCACAAAGACAAGAAGAAATGAATCGTTGAAACCAAAATGATACAGAAAGAAGTGTTAAACATAGGGCAAATTTGATAGTGGAAGAGATTGAAACAAAAATGAGACAACATGCAGATAAGATGATAACACATCATATACGAACATCTCGGGATGACCAATATATATTCAAAAGAAGAATGCAAAGAGAAATGAATTGTGATCAATTGAATGAATGGAAAGACAAAAAATACAAGTGCGCAATTGTGAATCAGTCCAAATACATCTCAGTCTAATGGGAATGTTGAGGTTAGTTCTGAAGGGATGAATTCTATTGCAATAGATTGTATGTTACAAACACAAAATGATAGAGTTCAAAATTTAATGAATGTTTATTCTCAAAATCCTATGGACAATAATAATTCACAAGAGGAGTTAACATCTCCACTAAGAAGATGAAGACAATTGCAAAGAACGGAAAACAAAAGGGATTGAGGAATAGTTAATAATAATAGAAATATTGAGATTGATTTGAAGACTTTAAAAATGATATTTTGACATGGACTAGATAAAATTTCTACACCAAGTATGTGCTAGATTTGTCAAGAGAGTTATCCTACAATGAAGGTTGTATGGGTGTCTGAGGGTCCTATTTGCAATTTATGTCAACAAGAGAAGAATGAACATTGATTTTCAGCATTAAACAATATGGATCATGGTCCCTAACCATTAGAACTTACAAATTTAACAAAAACAGAAAAAAATGTTGATAACACATGTCAACCCAATTCTTCAAGTAACACATGCAAATGGAGGTCAATACAAATATAAAGGACATACCACAATTTTTCTACAAGAAGTAAGAGAAATAGCTAAAATTTTACCACATTGAATAAAAGATTTGCCAGTCATTATTGTTCGAAAAAAGGATCAGTGTGGAACAAATTATAATTTTATAGTCAATAGAGAGAGGGTATACATGGCACTTAAATATAAAATAAAACATGATAAATTCTATAGAGATGTTCAAATTGATGAAAATGAACTTGTGAACTTAGATGCAATTCAGATGAAAATATTTTTGACCAACTGAATTCTGTTCATATGGAGTTTGATTCAGATGCAAATGAATATGTATTTACGGGTCCATTAATGGATGGATTAAGAAAACATTATTAATCACACTACATCAAGGGCCTATAAACCACCAAATGCTCAAAGAGAGATGGAATGAATTCATGCATGGGTAAATAACCCTAATGTAAATCTTGGATCACTAATTGATTGGCTAGGAATTGGAGCATCTCCAGTGAATGAGTATGTCACTGAAGGATTACTTGTTATGGATTTTCCAACATTATTTCCAGATGGATGATGTGATTGGATAGAACCATAGACGAGGAGAGTCTATCTACATGAGTTTATCAATATTTTATTTCGATATAAAGATCATCATTTTGGATGACACCCATGATTTAGCTATTATATAATGAATATGATTATGAGACATTGTGCATAAAATTAATCAGCAGTGCTTGTCAAAAAGAGCTTGCAAGACATGCCAATCACAATCAATGAGCTACGAGAACATGCGGATAATATCCCTCACTCACATCTAGTTGATTGTTTGATGCGTTTAGGTACAATGCTGATGGGTACAAGGTCTTATTGGGAAAAATGTTGAGTTGAATTAACTAACCTCTTACATCAAATTGCAACACCATTTTCAATTTTCTTTACTTTGAGTGCAACAGATATGTATTGGCTAGATTTACATGCATTAATGTCGGGGACACAACCGGATAATCCACAAGAAGCACAAAAATGGTGACAACAAAATATTATTGACTACCCACATATTGTGGTATATTACATGCACCTATGATATACAATGTTTCAAAAGGAAATACTCCAGAAATGGGACAAATATTGGAGAGGTATCCTCAAAGAGAATTAATTCCTTGTTTAAGGGCAGTCAGGTGTTGCCCTAGTGGGCTTCATTCATTTTTCATCTGGTCTAATAATCAATTTAGACACCTCAACTCTCTAAGAGTGCTCCCAATCAAGATGTGCTCACTGGTTGCTCAGGCATAGTTGAGATTCACAAGGGTAAATCCAACCTTCCACTCTTAAACTCCTAACAAATGCTTGCAGAGGTTGTAGTAGATGTTTGTGATGTTTTTCAAGGATAATCAAATGCTTTTGAGTGAGGGTTTGATTCATTTCCCCATCGCTCCTTCCTTTTCCTATTTTCTAGGCCTAGTACCCCTAGAGCCCCAATTAGCCCTACCTAACTAGTTTTGTGGATTTGCTCACAATTTCTCTAAAGACCCACACAAAATCTTTTCTGATTAGGATACCCTTTTGGAAGTACTTTCCAATTTATGAAGTGAGGAATCTCAGTCTGACGTTATGGGTATGGAACCTGAGAAATACTTGTTTTAGGTGGTTTTAGGCTTGTTTTGATCTTTTTCCAAGGGTTAGGTGTCTTCCTTGATCTGCCACACCTCCAAATTCACTCATATTCTCTTCCACACATCACTTGTTCATCCCAAACACTCTGAAACTCCAACCCTTCTCATTCATGCAAACACTTGCATAATCTCATTCATTTCCTAACTGGGCTATGACTGAGCTCGCTTAGGAAATGATGCTCATTGGCCTTTCAATGAAATCCAAAGGAAAATAAAATCTATATACACTGTAAAAAGGTTCCATTGCTCGAGTCCCAAGGGCCATTGAGAAGAACTCAAAGGACTTCAAGCTGGAACCATGTTTGGGCCTCTCAAACCCTTACTCAGGCCGAGAGCTTGCAAAATTGAAAACTCAATTCAAACCTACAAATAAAATAACCAAATTTCTCCCTAAGCACTAAAAGAACATATACAAAACAACAAGAAAAGAAAAGTAACACAATCAATCCATTAGGTACGGATTGTTGCTCTAATTCTTGGAAAATGCTATGTAAAACTAAAAAATGGTCTCCAATTTGTATTCCAATTTACTCCAGGCATTCAACAACCTCATTAAATTCATTCTCAGGGATTTTCTATGCAATTTTTTTCCTAACTAACTCTCCACAAGTTTCCTAACCAACCCTTTGCTCAATGTTGCAAAAAGTTGTCAAGCAACTTTGACAACTTTTGCCAAAAAGTGCATTTTTGCCTTACATGCTTTGTTTTCTCCTCAAAACCATCTAGGGTGACTAAAAACCATTAAATTAACATTTCCCAATTCCAAACAAGGCTATTTAAGGCATTTTTCATCTAAATGCAAGATTTTGCCATTTTATGCTTACAAAGGCTTACAAGCCAAAATTGAGCAAATGCATTGTCCTAAGGACATTCAACCTACCAAAGCATTGAAAAAACATATGAAGACCTAAGAGAAGAATATTATTCACCACTCCAAACCAGCCTATGAACAAACACACCAAAATGAAGAAGTTGGACTCAAAACTAGCTCAAAACTAGGTGCTCCTGCACCATACTCCCCCAAAGAAAAGAAGTCAAGTGACTCCTTGAGGCAACAAAGAAAATGGAACTCCATGATTAGATAATTCTTCCTCAGGTATCCAAGTATCCTCTAATGCTATAAGGTGTTGCCACTTGACCAAGTGCTCCATGTAGGTGGTATGCCTTGTTTTCTTCAAAATTCTAGAATCTAACACCTTCTTGGCTTGCAGAATGGGTGCAACTGGTAAGGGTAGGTCTAAAAGTGCTTGAGAGACCTCTGAAACTTTGCTATCTTCTACTAGAAGTGTGCCCTTATACTGTACCAAATCTTCCACATTGAAAATTGGTGACAAAGCCATATCACCGGGTAAGTCTACCTTGTATGCATTATTGCCATACTTGGCCAAAAATTTGCAAGGACCTCCTCATCTGAAGCTTACTAGGGACACCTTTCTGAATTCTTTCCTTGTTCAAATGAACCATGACCATGTCACCAACAACAAATTGGATATCTTTCCTTTTCTCATCCACTTTGTCTTTGATCTTTTGAGTAGTGTCCAATAGGGTCGTCCTAACCTGCTCATGAATCTCTTGCATTGATTGAGCCATGTCTAAGGAATGTCCACTCTATTTTCCCATCTTTCCCACATCTCTGAGCTCCAAAACTCCTCTAGGATTAATGCCATACACCACATCAAAAGGACTTTTATCGGTGGACCTATTCACACTATCATTGTAGGCAAACTCAGCTTGATGGATGATCTGATCCCAAGCTTGACCATACTCTTTTGTTAGGCATCTAAGTAGATTCCCAAGTGTTCTATTGACCACCTCAATTTGACCATCCGTTTGGGGATGATAGGATAAACTGAAAAACAAATTAGTACCTAATCTTTGCCACAAAGTCTTCCAAAAATGACCAATAAACTTTGCATCCCTATCTGACACAATGCTGATAGGTAAACCATGAATCCTAATAACCTCTTTGAAAAATAAGTGAGCAATGTGGTTAGCATCATGAGTGACCTTGCATGGAATAAAATGAACCATCTTAGTAAACCTATCTACCACAACATAGATGCTATCAAAACCTGATTTGGTTTTTGGCAAACCAACCATAAAGTCCATTCTTACACACTCCCATGGCCGGTTGGGGATACGTAAAGGTTGATAAAGACCAACATTGAAAGATGTACCCTTAGCTCTTTGGCAAACCACACATTTCTCCACATATCTTCTGATATCTCTTTGCATTTTAGGCAAAAGTAGAATCTTTGGACAAGTTCCAAAGTCTTGTTCAAACCAAAATATCCACTCAAGCATCCATTATGCTTCTCTTGCATCAAGTTTTCCCTCATAGACCCTTTAGGCACACATAGTTGTCCTCCTTTGAACAAAAGGCCATATTGCAAGATGTAATCTGCATATTCACTGTGAAAATGGTTTCCAAACCCTTGGAAAACCTTGTAGGCAGGAGCAAAATCTTCATCTTCTTCATACAAATTCTTGAAGCTATCCACTCCAATGCTTTTTAGCTGCACTGCTTGCACTATTAGTATCCTTCTACTCAATGCATCAGCTACCTTATTACATTGTCCTTTCTTGTGTTTGATGGTAAAGGTATATGACTGCAAATACTCTACCCATTTAATATGCCTAAGGTTTAACTTTTCTTGAGAATTAAGAAAGCTAAGAGCTTGATTATCAGTGTAAACCACAAATTCCTTAGGTAGAAAATAATGCCTCCATTTTCTAAGTGATTGGAAAAGTGCATATAATTCCAAATCATAGGAGGAGTACTTTTTCTTTGCATCATTGAGTTTCTCACTGAAGAAGGCAACCGGTCTATTGTCTTGACTCAAAACTACTCCAACCGCTATGTTGCTTGCATCACATTCAATTGTGAAGAGTTTGTTAAAGCTTGGTAGGATAAGTACCGGTTGACTAGCCACCTTTGTCTTCAGGAGATCAAAACCTCTTTGTGCTTCCTTTGTCCATACAAACTAGGTTCTCACACCTCCCTTGATTGTCTCAAGCATGGGTGCACATATTTCATTGAACCGTCTAATGAACTTTCTATAAAACTGAGCCAAGCCATGGAAACTTCTCACTTCACTTTCTATCCTAGGTGTGGGCCAACTAATTATGGATTCCACCTTAGAGGTATCCATCTTCAAATCACCTCTTGAGACTACAAACCCAAGATACACCAATTCCTGTTTTATAAACTCACATTTCTCCAAATTGATGGTTAGTTGTCCATCACATAGTTTACTCAAGACAATTTCTATATGCTTAAGATGCTCATCTTCAAACTTGCTAAAGATTAAGATGTCATCGAAGTAAACAACAACAAATTTACTAATGTAGTCCTTGAGTACTTCATTCATGAGTCTCATGAATGTGCTAGGGGCATTTGTGAGTCCAAATGGCATAACAAGCCATTCATAGAGTCCTTATGTAGTCTTGAAGGTTGTCTTCCATTCATCACCCTCCTTTATTCTGATTTGGTGATAACCACTCTTGAGATCTATCTTGGTGAAGTATTCAACACCTCCCAAATAATCCATCAAGTCTTCAATTCTTGGGATGGGAAATCTATATCTGATAGTAATCCGGTTTATGGCTCTAGAGTCAGTGCAAAGTCTCCAAGTACCTCCCTTCTTTGGAGCCAAAATGGTGGGTACTGCACATGGACTGATACTCTTCCTGATTAGTCCATTATATAGGAGTTCTTGTATTTGCTTGGCTATCTCCTTATTTTTATCTGGTGTCATTTTATAAGCTGCCTTATTGGGTAAAGAAGCTTTGGGTATAAAGTCAATTTGATGACTTATGGCATGTTGAGGAGGCAATGTAGCAGGTGTTCCATCACTAATGATGTCCTCAAACTGATTTAGAACTTGCTGCACTTCTTTAGGAATGCTCACCTTCTTCTCCTTGTTGTCCTCTTTTGGCTTCACAACAATGGCAAACCCCATTCCTTCTCCCTCCTTGAGTGTGTTGATGAACTCTTTCTCACCAACCGGCAACACATTAGGACCTTTGGATTTTCCCTCTACTTGGTCTCCTATGGACTGGATTTTCTAGGTGGTTCCATCCTTTTGGAAGGTATAAGCATTCTTCTCTCCATGATGTATTGCCTTTCTCTCAAACTGTCATGGCCTACCTAGGAGTAGGTGGCAAGCATCCATGGGCAAGATATCACACAAGATTTTGTCTTTGTAACCTACAATGGTGAACTCAACCCAAGTTTGTTCATTTACAAGAACATGTTGCCCCTTGTTGAGCCATGTAACCTTATAGAGATCACTATGTGGTATTCTTTGCAAATTGAGCTTACTCATCGCTTCCTCTGACACTATGTTGTCTGTGGATCCTAAATCCACTACCGCCCTACATACCTTTCCCATGATCTTACATTTTATTTTGAACAAGGATCTCCTTTGGCTAGGTTCCTCCTTAACTGGTTCTTTGATCAAGACTCTCCTTATCATGAGGTTCTCTCCAACCTCTGAATCCAAGCTTACATTTGATGCCTTCATGTTTGTTGCATCCTCTTGAGCATAATTTACTCTCCTCTCACCTCCTTGGGATGAAGAAGACTTCTTAGGGCACCTATAGGTCAGGTGTCCAAATTGATGGCAGTTGTAGCACTTCATGGTGGCAAAATAAGACCCTCTTCTTGATCCACTTGACCTTCCTCTACTAGAGTTTCTAGATCCCCTTCCTCTATAGCTTCTCTTGCTATTGGAATCCCCACTTTTATCAACCAACTTGGATTCCCCTTGGGATATTTGGTCTACACTTCTTCCACCAAAACCACCTCTGTGACCTCTTTCATCTCTTCCCCTACCTCTACCTCTATTGCTTTGTTCTTATTTCTTCTTGCTCTTTTCCTCCACTTTTAGTGCCAATTGATAGCACTTGTGCATGGTGTTGGGGCATAACAAGCTTAATTCCTCTTGAATATTCCATCTCAAGCCATTTAAGTATCTGGCTACCTTGATGTTCTCATCCTCTACCACCTTGGATCTCAGACACAACTTCTGAAATTCCTTAGTATAGCTGCTCACATCCAATTCTCTTTGCCTCAAATTTTGTCTCCTCTTGTGCAACTGGATTTCATAATCTTCATGGATGTATGCCTCTTTCACCTTGACTAACATGCCCTTCCAAGTAGCTACGGGGTTCTTGCCCTCTTTTTTCTTCTCTTCTTGAATAAATTTCCACCAAGTCAATGCTTCCCCTCTCAATCTAGACTTGGCCACCTTCACCTTTTGTGCCTCACCGATTCCATCACATTCAAAGTGATTCTCCAATCCCTCTATCCATTCCAGGACTACCTCAAGCTCTATTTTTCCACAAAAAAGTGGCACTCATTCTAGGGATTTTCCTCCTAAGGATTTAATTGCTTTAAGTAAAGGTTCTTCAAGTAGAATAGGGTCTGGTTCAGGAGTCCTATCCTCTTCTACAACTTCTTTTCCCTTCCCCTCATTGACCTTGATTGTCACTTTCTCAATTTTATCTTCAACTGCGTCTAGTTTGCTCTCCAGTTGTAGTAATCTTTCTCTGAGGAGCCTATTTTATTCTTCTTGGTCTTATACCTTCTTTTCTAGCTCTACATTGGTCACCATCCTTAAACAATTCTCTCCTACCGATTCAGTGACTGTCATATGTTGGCTTCTTCCCAAATCATGGAAGCTCTGATACCATTATGATGGGGAGGTATCCTCAAAGGGAGTTAATTCCTTGTTTAAGGGTAGTCAGGTATTGTCCTAGTGGGCTTCATTCATTGTTTATCTGGTCTACTAATCAATTTAGACACCTCAACTCTCTAAGAGTGCCCCCACTCAAGATGTGCTCACTGGTTGCTTAGGCATGGTTGAGATTCACAAGGGTAAATCCAACCTTCCACTCTTAAACTCCTAACAAATGCTTGCAGAGGTTGTAGTAGGTGTTTGTGATGTTTTTCAAGGATAATCAACTATTTTTGAGTGAGGGTTTTATTCATTTCCCCATCGCTCCTTCCTTTTCCTCTTTTCTAGGCCTAGTAGCCCTAGAGCCCCAATTAGCCCTACCTAACCGGTTTTTGTGGATTTGCTCACAATTTCTCCGAAGACCCACACAAAATATTTGCTGATCAAGATACCCTTTTGGAATTACTTTCCAATTTATGAAATGAGGAATCTCAGTTTGACCGTACAGGTACGAGAATTGAGAAATGCTTGTTTTAGGTGGTTTTAGGCTTGTTTTGGTCTTTTTCCAAGGGTTAGGTGTCTTCCTTGATTTGCCACACCTCCAAATTCACACATATGCTCTGCCACACATCACTTGTTCATCCCAAACACTCTGCAACTCTAGCCCTGCTCATCCCTGCAAACACTTGCATAATCTCATTCATTTCCTAATTGGGCTATGACTGAGCTCGCCTAGGAAATGATGCTCATTGGCCTTTCAATGACCTCCAAAGGAAAATAAAATCTATATAGACTATACAAAGGTTCCATGGCTTGATTCCCAAGGGATGTTGAGAAGAACTCAAAGGACTTCAAGCTGGAACCATGTTTGGGCCTCTCAAACCCTTACTCAGGCCGAGAGCTTGCAAAATTGAAAACTCAATTCAAACCTGCAAATAAACTAACCAAATTTCTCCCTGAGCACTACAAGAACATATACAAAACAACAAGCAAATAAAATCAATGCAACCAATCCATTAGGTACGGATTGCTGCTCTAATTCTTGGAAAATGCTATGTAAAACTCAAAAATGGTCTCCAATTTGTATTCCAATCTACTCCAGGCATTCAACAGCCTCATTAAATTCATTCTCAAGGATTTTATATGCCATTTTTTTTCTAACTAACTTTCCATCGGTTTCCTTACCAACCCTTTTCTCAAAAATGCAAATAGTTGCTCAACGTTACAAAAAGTTGTCAAGCAACTTTGACAACTTTTGCCAAAAAGTGCATTTTTGCCTTACATGCTTTGTTTTCTCCTCAAAACCATCTAGGATGACTAAAAAACATTACATTAACATGTCCCAATGCCGAAAAAGGCATTTTTCATCTAAATGCAAGATTTTACCATTTTAGGCTTACAAGCCAAAATTGAGCAAATGCGTTGTCCTAAGGACATTCAACCTACCAAAGCATTACAAAAAAATATGAAGACCTAAGAGAAGACTCTTATTCACCACTCCAAACCAACCTATGAACAAACACACCAAAATGAAGAAGTTGGACTCAAAATTAGCTCAAAACTAGGTGCTCCTGCACCAATGAAGGCAAATGATTATTGGTTGAGATATGAATGGCAACATAAAGGATCACTACATGTGCATGAATTCATATGGTTAGTGCGAGCACCTAACATAGACAATCTTGATTGGGGAAACGATGATGAAGTAAAAAATGCTCAAAAGTACTTTGATTCTATTGTCCATGCATGAAATCCACAAGGAGATCCACATCTACGAAACATACAGGTATGATATTAATTCTTAATTGTATATTCATTTCAAAATATATTATACTTAAATATTTGTATTTTAATAAATAAAATATGTTATATCATCAATGACAGGTGTTACAAAATTTTACACAACATCCATGCCTTCGAAATGCACAACAACTAAACTAGATTGACTTAGTGTGTGACTATGAAGAGTTGCTCAATTATGTTGAACGTTGTACAATGTGTAAAGAGGGTGCTTGACTTCGTAAAAAAGAAGGAATAATGGTTTGTAGGTAAGATATTTATAGATTCAAATATTTTGTACTCTATTAGTGAACAAATTTGTCCTTCAAAAATGAATATGCAAATTAACTCCCAATGTCCAGAATGAAAAACAAAAAGCACTAACAGCTGGATCGATTATCATGAGATAGATAATCTTCCTTTGAATTTTACAGGGTACAGCTCCCCGGTCAAATATTCAATAAATTAATTGGTTTTAAACCACACATTTGCTTTTAACCGGAAAGCAACTAAAGGCACTAACACCTACTCATAACCATGAAGTAAATGTGAAGATGACTGAATACTAAATAAAGTGAATGTAGGAAAAAGAAAACATAGTTGATATTCCCAACACCCATAGAAAATAACTAAAGAGGTAGGAGCATATATCCTTCCCAAGAGGTAACTTAATCTGAAAACAAAATTCCAGAATTAATCACATCTATAGCTTGTCATGACAAGAATGGTACTGAAAAATAATATTAATGAGACAAAGCTCAATAAAATCTGAAGACAACAATAAAGAATTCAAAGATTCCTGAATGTCTTCTTCATTCCTTCAATATCAAAAATGAGTTCCAAGACTCAAGTTCTGTACATTACAATTGTAGGAAAAGAAAACATGCCCCCTGCTATAATTAAAAACTCAAAAATTATTGCCCTTTCCTGTAGCACACAGACTGCCGGAAAAAGAACCCTCTTTTCCCCTTTCTTTTGCATATTTATCCTTCTTTTCCTCTCGGTGAGACACTTTCAGTTCCAAAAACCGAATCCTGACATATCATATGTTGACAGCTAGATATAAATAACTATCTTCATTCCTTCAACACTTTCTTGGCTTCAATGTAATATTTAATCATAATGTTTTAATCTGAAAACATTATAACTTAAAATACTTAATATTTATGAATTAACTATGGGCTCCATCATTACAAATATAAGTCGTGCCTAGTTAATATTTGAAAACAGGAAACTTGGTTGTTGTTGGTCACTTTGAATAGACCCATGCTTAGTCCACCATATCTTTTGAAAGAGACATAATTCAGTTAATCGCTCTGGTAGAAACGTGCGCAACTTGTCTTTGCACAACATATCCAAAAATGGGAAAAATCCAACGGTGGAATAAAAAGATATTCCCCCTGCAACATGACGGTTTTTCTTTCACAAAAATCAGAACTTAATATTGTTTGCAGTGCAAGAGCTATGTGTGTCTTGGCAACTCCATGATTTCATTGATCTATACAAGAAAACTAGAAAAAGAAAACTATTGGTATGATCATCAACATAACAATACGAGCCTAATCTGAATTCATTATAATATCACCACATCCCATAATTGAAAAATATGACAGCTATGAAGAAGAAGGCATGATAAAATGTTAAACATTTGTGCGAGCAAAGTTGTTCTCTTTCTTGATATTAAGTGGGGTGGCTTTATTTGCAACTGAGTGTCTTGCTATTCATCCAAATGAAAGTCTCTATCCTGTTAAAACTTGAGTTCCTTGATAATATTTACAACTAACGGGGTTGGTGGTATATGGTAAACCTTGTGCTCTAAACTCTTACACTTTGGAAACTGCTCAAGAACTGCTTGAACTTTTGGAACTTGTTGAACTACTGTGAACCATTTTGAACCTGCTTGAACTGAATGAACTTGACTGAACTAAATGAACCTGCTTGAACTGAATGAACCCGATTGAACTGGATGAACTTGCTTGAACTGAATGAACCCGACTGAATTGGATGAACCTGATTGAACTGGTTCAAGGGGGTTCAATGGTTCAAAAAATTTTAAAGACATTATTTTTCACTTAACTGGAACTTAACACAAAACTTTAAAGGGAAAAAGTCTATGGAGACATGATACACAACTAGAGGGGCCCGACTTAAAAATTTTCAATTGGGCGGACCACAAGTGGGCCAACATACTCATAAATAAATAAAATGTTTTATGTAAGCTAACAATTTAGTCTTTGTTTGTAGGTACAATGCACCATGGCCATTACACCTAGATGGATCAAAGTTATTTGAAGACCTAGCCATAGGAGATAAATTATATGAATCTGCAATAAATGATGATCGAGTAAACACACATAATCGTAACATGCTCCAGTGAGGGATAACAAATGTAGATTGGCAACCAGTTCTTTCAAGACATGTTGTAATTAATTATATTGCGAAGTATGTAGTAAAAGCATAAAAGAGTTCAAAAACTTGTCATCAAATGTTAATGCAACTTGTAAATATTGAAAATCCAGATGAAGTGGCATCAAGGGCATATATGAGACTTCTAACAAAAACACTCATTGAGAGAGACATTGGAGCACAAGAAATGTGTCATATCTTATTAGAGTTGCCATTGGTAGAAAGTAGTAGAGTATTTGTTACTTTAAATGTTTGAAGAGAGGTGTTCAATCCAGTGATAGAAAATGAAGAAAATCATGATGAACGTCACCTAAAATATTTCATTGAAGGATACATGGATAGACCATATGCAATAGAAAGTGTCACACTTATAGGTGCATCTAGATCTTGAACTTATAATTCCGAGCGAAACAAAGATAACAAATGGGAAGCAAGGACTATAGCAGCTATTGTGTGAGTGTTTCCAAAATTTGCCACCATACCTACACATCAATCAGAAAAATGGGTTGAGTTTTGTTGGTTAGAGTTATTGTTATACAAGCCATTTCGTAATATACAAAGAGATATTGTCCACTTGATGATAACATAGTTATATCAAATTGGGAGTCACTCAATTATAATCCATGGCATTTGGAACAGAGGATTATTTCAAATGAAACTGAAAAATCATAATAATTATGAAGATGAGGATGATTTACCAAATATTCAAAATACAATCGAACATGAGTGGGAGATCATATCAAGACTACATCGTGGATAGATTATGGATGTAACAAAAAAATATATGTTGGGAAGAAGAGATATTGAGAAACAAACTCCATGGATTGTAGAATATCAAGGAGATGATTACACAAATAAAGCAATAAATTTTATCAACACTATGAAAGAGAATGGCTTATTAATACCCGATGATATGATGTCAAGTATATCATGTGGAACCTTAGGTGCTAAGCGAAAAAAAAACACTTGATATTATTATGTCACATTATAATCAAGATGACAATGCCATGCCACTATACATGATAATTCAAGGAACGATTGGAACTGGTAAGTCCTATTTGATTCATGTAAGTCATCAAGATCTTAACGATGCATCAACACCACAATGTTCTCCCCTATTATTACTAGCACAAATTGGAGTTGCAACGTTTAACATTGGGGCATCAACAATTCATTCAACTCTAAGAATACCTCTTGTAGATTTTGTTGAATTAGAAGACATAAGGCTCACAAGTCTCCAAGAAGAAATTTAACATATTAAATACATATTGATTAATGAAATGAGTTTTATTGCACAAAATTTGTTACAAAATATTGATTCAAGACTACGTCAAGATTTTCCTGAAAAATCAAACATGAGTTTTGGTGGAAGAACAATCATTTTGGTAGGAGATTTGGGACAACTACCTTTTGTTAGTGACAAACCACCTTATGATGGTAATGTACGTGCAAAATTATTATGGAAAGAGTTTGAGATAGTTGTTACTTTGGATAAGGTGTTCAAACAGGAAGGTGAAAGTGAAGACCAACAAAGGTTTCACCAATTACTCACAAATATTAGAAATGCACATCCAATTATAGATGATTGGAAATTATTGATGACAAGAACAAATGTTTCATTACATCCAACAATTAAGGAGGAGTTTGATAATAATATTCATCTATTTGCAACAAATGATAATATACATAAACATAACATAAAAAAAATTATATGCATTAAGAAGACTGATAGCCCAAAGCATTGCAAGCAAAGAAGGTAGTACTAATCCAATAGGATGTCAAAATGATGAATTAGATGTTGAATTATTAATTGCAAGGATGCAAGGGTCATGTTAACATCTAATTTATGGATAGAAGTAGGTCTTGTGAATGGAGCTTTAGGATATATTCAAAATATCATATACAAACCTGCATGTGCCCCACCAGATCCACTAACATATGTTATAGTTGAATTTGATATTTACTTTGGACTTCCTTTCGAAGATGCATCTCCAAATTCAATTCCTATTTCACCAATACAAAGGGGCCACACATGTCAATTGCCCCTATGAATGGCTTGGGCACTAACAATCCACAAATCACAAAGATTGACTCTTTCCAAGGCAACAATTGACATAGGACCAAGAGAAACGACAAGATTAATATTTGTTGCTATATCACATGTTGAGGCCTTAGATGAAATTAGAATCTCACCACCATTTTCATATGATCATTATGAAAAAATGAAGACAAGAAAGCAACTCGCCAAAAGGAAAGTAGATGAAGAAAGACTCAAATATTTATAAACATAATATTTTTATGTAATGTATACATTGTTGAAGTGAACTCTTCTATTAAAATTGAGATTAAATTTTTATTTTAAAAGATGAAATGTTGCATTCATTATGAATTCCTATTGTACACTCCATTGAATATGATAGGCATCATGATTTGCAAATGATAATAATGTTTTATTTAAATAAAAAGGTGATAAATTAATACTTTACATGCACTGTGGACGCTACTAGCCTAGATATCTTAATACATCTATCTAAAATATGTTGAGAGATATGAGTCTTGAGGCGCTTATTTGTTCTCAACAACAATTTCAATTAGGTGCCTCGAGACTAATACCTCTCGACGCATTTTAGATAGATGTATTAAGATATATAGGCTAGTTTTTTATTATCTTATTTTTTAATTAAATAATTTTTATTAACTTAAAATAAGTTATTTAATTTAATTTAATTTAATTATCTTATTTAATTTAAGTTATTTAATTTGTTTTAAATAATTTAATTTAACTTATTTTGTTCTATTTAATTTAAGTCATTTAATTTTTTACATGGAAATTGAGTTTAAATCAAGAACATTTTTGTTTTTAAATAATGCTTGGTAAACTTTTTAACATGATTGATGATGTTGGATGACATGCCCTTTGGCTCCACGTGAAATGCTTTTGACCCAGAGTTATGAACCGGTGAGGCCACAAATGGGGGACCTCATCCCCACACTTCACTTATTCAAATCCGTGAGCACAACGATCCAACGAATACTCAAGGCTTACAAGCATAGAGGCCCAATAGGGGTTTGAACCTTGGTGGGCCCTTCACCAATGAAGTGTTTAAACCGCGACACTACAAGTCTGAAGACAAATCAAGAACATTTAATTTTAGTTATTTAATTTCATTTCATTCACACTCACAATAACATGGGGATGGCAGAAATCATGGAGATGGCGGTCTTTCTGCGGTTGGAGCTGGTAATCATGTCGGTCGCCAGGCTTCTTAGGGTACTGAGGGGGACAAGGCGATAGTCAAATCAGTGGAAGATAAAGATTCCAAAACTGGGGACCCACATGATAGAGGTAAAGAAAAGAAATGGTCTACTCTTTTTGGAGTCAGGCCTCTGGTGAAATCTGGTCTTCCGGAAGTTAAAAATCTCTTTGATTCAACGACAGGGGTTTTTGCTATATCTGTTCTGGATAAGATGGTTGATTTCACTATGTCTGCCTTAGCTATGACCTTGGTTGGATGGTTTGCTGGTTTTAGACCTAACATTGATGTTGTAAGGAACTTTATAAGGAGGAAATGGGTTCTCAAAGGTCAAGTGGATGTGGTAGCTTTTCCTAGGGGTTTTTTTTCCTTTGATTTTAATAATGAAGAAGATATGAATAAAGCGCTTTGTGAAGGGTTGTGGATGTTCGACAAGTCAACCTTGGATTTATAGAAATGGGCTCCTAACCTCCCTTTGGATGATTCATTTTTTGTGTCGACACTTGTGTGTACGCGTTTCCCTGGCCTTCCATTAGAGTTCTGGAATGAGGAGGTCTTTAAAGGGATTGCAGGATCATTCGATGAACTTCTTTCGATTGACCCGATGACAACAACTAAATCAAGGTTGGTTTTTGCTCGTATTTGTGTTAATGTTAATTAAATGACGGATATGCCTCAAACTATTGAGATTTTGTCTAAATTGGGGAAATGGACCCAAGTGATTGAATATGAATCTCTCTTGTTTGTTTGTTTTCATTATGAAAAGTCGGGTCATTGGGCGAAATCTTGTTCGCTCAAGAAGGGTAAGAATGGTAAAAATGATAGCAACTTGAAGCAGAAATGGCAAATGAAAGGGAAGAATGATGATCCACCTTCAAAGGTTGTCCCTGAGAAGGAAGTGATCGAGATGGAAAACGAGGAAATGAAGGGTGTGAATAATAAAAATGAAAAATCAGTTTGTGCTTGTTCTAACAGTCAAAAAGAAAGTAACAAGGAGGAAGAGAATGGGAAAGAAGAAAAGGTTCAAAAATCCGAATCAGAGGATCTGAAGGTTAGTCCTATCATCCAGGGTAAAGCTGATGAGTGTTCCTATGATGATGCTTCTGCTTCATCTAATAATAAAGAAAATTAGGAAGACTTTAATGAAGCACATGACTGTAATATTTCAGATACTGAGCCTTTGTTGTTATTAACCAATGGAAGTCCTAAGTAGAATGGAAATATGATCCTGAACTCCCAATGGAAAACTCCTCCTAAAAGTTTGGAAACGGTGGCTCTTGAGGGAAATCTTAGGATTTTCGGTATTAAAGAAGGCAAGTCAAATAATGGAGGACCCAATGGAAGTATTTCAACCAAAAGAAAGAATAAGAAAGTGGCAGATGTTGGAAGAACCATGTTTATGGAACACAGAGGTCCATTGAGTCAGCCTTATCCCCGGTTAAAGTATGAAGATAATCTCATGGAATATTAGAGGGTTGAATGCCCCCATAAGCAGGATGTGTTGCGTAATATTGTAAGAGATCATAAACCGGATGTAGTCCTTATTTAGGAAACTAAGATGTGTAAGGATAAAGTGGAAAGGATTAGAATATTCAAAAGTAATGGGGTAATTGGAACAAGTTCGGAGGGTGCCTTTGGAGGTAAAACTATCTTTTGGAATCAGAATACTATTATAGGTAAGGAAATTGCTTCAAGGGTCAATAGGACCTCAGTCTTGCTTGAGCACATTAAGGACAACTTTGTCTGGGTTATCACTAATGTCTATGCGCCTAATTCTAAAGCTGGAAGAACTAAATTTTGGAGGAGCCTGGCTGAAGATAGACTAAGTTTTGTTGATAAAAACTGGATGATTATGGGAGATTTCAATACCCCATTAAAAGAGGATGAAAAGATGGGAGGCCTCCCTTTGCAGATGGAGGGAAGACAAGATCTTATGGATTTGATTAATGATCAAGCTTTGATGGATGTGGATCTCCAAGGGATTAATTACACTTGGACCAATTGAAGAACTGGTTCTGATCTTATTCAAGTCAGGTTGGGTAGATCCCTGATTTCTCCTGATTGGCTTTCTAAGTATAATTGTTCTTTGGCGTCAATCATTAAGATTGGTTCTGATCATTACCCTATTTCTTTCATTGCCAATTCAACTTATGCAAAGCAAAATTTTCCTTTTAGATTTGAAAAAGCTTGGTTGTCCCACCTGTCTTTGGAAGTCTATGTTGCTGAATGGTGGAATTAAGAGGTTGAGGGAACAACCTTATTCAAAGTTGCCAAAAATCTTAATATCATAAAAGCCAAAGTTAAAATCTGGAACAAAGAGACTTTTGGAGATATCTTTAAAATTAAATATCAAATTTAGATAGATATTAAAGAAGTTCAAGATAAAATCCAAGAGGAAGGGCTTTTTGAGGATTTGAGAAATGTTGAAAATGGGTTGCTATCCAAATTCAATGAAATTATCTCTAATGAAAAAACTTTTTGGATTCAAAGATCAAGAGCTTTGTATTTGAAGGAAGGTGATAAAAGCACTCGGTTTTTTCACATGACTGCTCTTAAGCATAGGGCGGCCAACAAGATTTCCAAGTTATCCTGCAATAGGGGGATTTTATTGGATGAAAATGAAATAAGAAAGGAAGCTATGGATTGTTTTAGCAATCTATTGGGAGGGGTGGACGTTCTGGATATCAGAAATCAAGACCTTCTTGCTCAAGCTATCCCTCCCATTTTAAATGAGGATGACAACACAAATCTCTCTTGGATCCCTTTGAATCCAGAAATCAAAAAGTCTGTGTTTTCCTTTCTTGGAGATAAGTCTCCTGGTCTAGATGGATTCCCTATGTTCTTCCAAAATTTTTGGCATATTGTGGAGATTGATATTTGTAATGGAGTTAAAGAATTCTTTGGTTCAAGGCAGCTTCTAAAAGAACTCAATGCTACCTTTATCATTCTTATTCCTAAGATCTCTAAAGCTGACTCTCTCAATAAGTTCAAACCTATCAGTCTTTGTAATTATGTTTACAAGATTATATCTAAGGTTCTTACTTCTAGAATGTTGGATATTCTCCCCCGCATTATTTCAGCTCAGGAGAACGGTTTTGTCCCTGGTAGACAGATTCTAGATTCTATCATTTCTGTTCATGAGAATATTCATTCTTTAACTGTTGCAAAAAAAAAGGGCTTTTTTCTTAAGTTGGGCATGTCTAAGGCCTATGACAGAGTGAATTGGCAATTCCTTTTCAGAATTATGAAAGCTTTTGGGTTTGGGGAAAAGGTGATTCAACTTTGTTCTTAGTTGACTGGAACTTCTACCTTTGCAGTTATTATTAATGGATCCCCTTCCAGTTTCTTCAAAAGTTCTAGAGGCCTAAGACAAGGGGATCTCATCTCTCCTATCTTGTTTACTATTCTGGCTGAAAGTTTGGGTAGATTTATTATGAGAAATGTGGAAGAAGGGAAACTCAAAGGCCTTAAACCTTCATCTTCCAACATAACCTGTACTCATGAACAATTTATTGATGATTCAATCACTATGGGAGAAGCTACCATAAGGGAAGCGAGAAACATGAAGAGTGTTATGGATTCCTATGAAGCTTCTTCTGGTCAAAAAATAAATTGGGTTAAGAGTTCTTTGTTCTTCATCAATACCCCAGTGGATAGATAAAGAAGGATCAAAAGAATCCTTGGATGCAAAATTGTTGAGTTTCCTTCAGCCTATCCGGGTCTCCCTCTGTGCTTAAAGCCTTTGGAGAATTTTTGGATGAAGCTGGTTGATAGATTCAATTTCAAACTGGGTGAATGGAAAGGAGCCCTCCTTAGCCAAGCGGGTAAGGTGACATTTCTTAAAGCTACCCTTCAAAATTTGCCTATCTATGCCCTTAGTTTGTTCAAAATCCCCAGAAAGTTTGCGGAGGCAATTGAAAGAATTCAAAAAAAATTCTTATGGTCGGGAGTGGAAGATAAAAATAGAATCCCCCTTATTGCATGGAATAATATTTGTACTCCTAAGGCTTTTGGGGTTTGGGGTTAAGGAACATTATAACTATGAATAATGCCTTGTTAACTAAAAAATTTGGAGAATGA
Organism: Cryptomeria japonica; assembly: GCF_030272615.1. Taxonomy (NCBI): domain Eukaryota; kingdom Viridiplantae; phylum Streptophyta; class Pinopsida; order Cupressales; family Cupressaceae; genus Cryptomeria; species Cryptomeria japonica. Next base: position 731,110,206 of record NC_081407.1, on the reverse strand, counting down.
AAGGGGAGGAAAGAGAATGCAATTTAATTTGGAAAAAGAAATACCTTTACATGCAACCATTTGAGGAAGAATTTATGGAAAATTCATTTTTTGTGGAAGGCTCTGCAATTTGAAATGCAGTTCAAATGGCTAAAGCTTGGGCTATAGCTGGAAGAAAGTGGAAATTGGGGAATGGGAGAATTATTAGATTCTGGGAGGACAGATGGCTTATGGATAAACCGCTGGAGGAAATCCCCATCCTTAAGGAATGGAAAGACTGGTTCAAAAGCAGGTATGGAGTCTTTGTTAGAGACTACTGAAGAAATGGGAAGTGGATTGAGTTCAGCCAGCTTTGTCCGAGATTAAAATATTTAGAGATCTTGCTTTCTTCTAAAAATTTTATGGACAATTCTGAGGATTGTTTGATTAGGAGGGAAACTTTGGATGGGAAATATTATGTGTTTTCAGCGGTGTCTATCCACAACAAAGTTTTGGAAGAGATCCCTTTGTGGGCTAAAGTGTGGATAAAGAAGTTGACGCCCAAAATTAATATCTTCTTTTGGATTTTTATCCAAAATAAGGTGCTAACTCTTGATAATCTCCATTAGCGTGGATTTGTTTTTCCTAACAGGTGTTCTCTTTGCTGCAGGGAGGAGGAGTCTGCTTGTCATATCCTCTTCCAATGTATTTTCGGTCAAGAAATTTGGAATATTATTTTTAGTAAGTGGAAGTTGAGCTGGGTTTTCCTGAACTCTCTGGAAGAGTTTTGGTAGCAATGGTATTGCCCTAGTTCCAATTCTAAGAATGTTGAGCTTTGGAAACTTACTCTCCCTAATGTCATATGGAACATCTGGAAGAAGCGCAACAACATGATTTTTAGGGATAAAAGTGTGAACCCTGAAGTGGTGGTGGATAAAATCTATAGCGGGATCTTTGAATGTTTAAATGGAATTGATAATGGTTTAGCTGCTAAAGAAGACTTTAATGAAAGATGGAACCTCTCCAATAACATAATCAGTAAGGATAAGGGTAGGGATGGTCTTGTTTGGTGCCTTCCTTCTCAGGGATGGATCAAGGCCAACTTTGATGGGGCTTCTAAGGGGAACCCGGGGAAAGCTGCTTATGGGGGCATTGTCAGGAATTTTGCTGGAAGTTGTCTTGTGGTTGTTGTTGGTCCTTTGGGTAACCAAACTAGTCATTATGCTGAAGCCTCAACGACTTTGAATACTTTGATTATAGCTAAAAATCTCAATCATGATAATCTATGGTTGGAGGGAGACTCACTTAACATTATTAAATGCCTCAAGGGAGAAATTGAGCCTTTGTGGACTATAGAAACTATTATTTTTAAAGCTAGAGAAAATATTTCTAGCTTTAAATCTATTATCATTGAACATGCCTTCAGAGAAAAAAATATTGTAGTGGATGATCTAGCGAACCTTGGCGTAATTTTCGAAGCTCAAAGTATATGGAATGGGGAAATTAATATTGATTTTAATATTAAAGAACTCATCAAAAAGGACATATTTATGGGGAAAGATGGATTGCACGATTAATCATGAAAGTTTTAATGAGTAATCTTCAATTTTTTAGAAAGGTGACGATGACACGTCAGAAGGGAAGAGTCCTAATCAAGAATATTAATTTTCTGCACACTTTGTGCTTATGCATTTTCAAAAAGTCGAGTGTCATTTGGAAGAAAGCTCTGAAGTTACAAAAGAAGAGAAATTGTAAAATGAAATCTAAAATGGGGGGGGGATCTAAGAAGAGAGGAACCTGATAACATTTCTAGATGGCGGGAGATGCGTAAGATTTGGACAAAGCTGGAGAAAGGATTCATGACAAATTTCATAGAAAAGTTGGTCGACTATGATAAAGGCAGAGTTAACCAAGCGGTCACCAAAGTTACTGAAAATTGAATAAATGGCTCCTTCAAAATTCATGGTGTTAGGTTTAAGCTGGATGTGGACGTCATTGCGATGGTCACAGGTATGCCTCATTTTGGTCTTAACTTCTTTAGAAACCTGAAAGTGTCTAATAATGCAGTTAATCTTTTTCCGCGTAAAGAGAAGGAGAGAACGAAACTAGGAAAAACCACGGGGGGTATTATGATGCTTCCAATATTAAGAAAATCTGGGGTTGTGTGTTTAATGCAATTATGGAATATATTACTATGGAGGGTCGTTTTACCAGGGTCCACACATACCATTTTGTGCTTTTAAATCATTTTAGACATGAGAAGATGATTTCTCTGCCCTATTACCTCTTTAGGTCTCTGTCGTGGTCTCTGAATAAGCATATCAAGAACCCTTCTTCGCCTGTGCTTCATTACGACCTTATTTTGCTCATTTATGAGCATTGCAAGATTCTGGCTATCCAAGAAAACAAGAGATTGTCGGTGTCGTCGGGGAAAGGAAAGAGGAAGATGGAGGAAGGTGGGCCTAACAAGGATGAGTTAACATAGAGCAAAAAGGGTAAAAAAGCCAGTGTGGAGAAAACTCAAGAGGACAAGGGTAATCAAAAGGATACAGAGATTGATTCAGAGGACATGGGAAAATATGGAAGTGAGATGGAGACCGATGAGTCTGAAGGAGAGGAGAGATGGAAAGAAGAGGAAGTGGGGGAAGAGGAAGGAGGAGCTGAGGATTTTTCTGATCATAATAGCCCTACCCATAGTGTGAGTATAGGTAATGTTAACAACCAACCAATGGAGGAGTAGGACAATTGGATTAATGAGGAAAGGGAAATGGAAATTGAGCAGGATAATGACAAGGAGAAATCGAGCAGGGATCAAGATAAAGCTGGAGATGAGATTATTTTGGATAAACTCAAAAACCAGTCCGAGGCTCGAATGGGTTTTGACAGGTGGGTTTATGAAGGAATCAAGAATCTGGAAAAAATTGATAGGCAGCAGGAAGAGAAGGGAAAGAAAGCTGAAAGTAACCAGGAGTAGTAGAAAAAGGGTATGGAGGAAAAAGTGGAGAAGTTGGAAGCTTAGATTAGTAAACTGGAGGAAGGAAAAACAACCATGAACAACTTTTTGGTAATGATTCTAGATATTCTTACCTCTGTGACTAAAAATTTAGAGGAAATTACCAAGTTCCTTGATGGCTCCAGCACTTCCAAACCTATTGTAGACCTAGATATTGATGAGGATGTTATTGAGGCAAGGATAGTGAAAAGTGATCCTGGTGGTGCGACAAAAAGAACAAGGGCGAGTATGAAAAAAGCTACTTTGGCCTCTTCCAAGGATATCCCTATGCTCAGGGATAATATTAAATATTTGCAAGGGATTAGCAGAAATTTGGCTAATGCCCTTAAAAACATTAAGTAATTTGTCTTTTGCTTTTTTTTTTGTTATGGTTGGATGTTGCTGGTTTTGTTGGGCTTTTATGTTGAGTTTTGCCCAGAACTGTGCTGGTTTTTTGGCAGAATGTCTTTTCTTGTTTCTTAATGCTATTATCTTTTTTAAAGGGTTTCAGGATCCCTTCAAAACCTGTTTTTCCAGTAACCAAAAACGTAATTATTAAATGTATTCTAATTAGTCATAAAATTATATAGTTATTATTTAAATTCTATTTATATAATTATAATTGCAATAATAAATAAATTTAATTATTTAAATAATTAAAAATAAAATTGTAATTAATTTTGATTCTAATCTTAATTTTATGAAATTAATTTTTCATATTAATTAATTTTTTTTAAAAATACGACACAATAAAAAAGTAAAATAAATCCTAGATTTAATATTTTTGAGGAACAATAATAGTTTTAGGGATAGGTTGGATAATAACTTTAGATAATAAATTCTTGCAAGGGATATGCATTGGAACAATATAGTGGTGATTAATATTATTGATAAAAGTGTGTAAATATATGTACATACATACATACATACATATATGTATGTATATATACATACGCGCACGCACACGCACGCATGCACACGCGCACACACATATGATAAAGGAGTTATCTTCCTTGGGCTACACTCACACAACCAACTTGTGAAATTATGAAGTATAAATACACTACTTTCAATCATTTCAACTAACACCCCTAGATAATTGAAATATTTTTTTGGGGTGGTGTATTTTTAGAAAATCTAAGAAGTGACCAACACGAGTTATTAAAGAAATACAATAAAACATAATTATAGGTAGGTTGAATAAAAACTTTGCTATTTTGAGATTTAGTACTTATCTTAAAAAGTTCTCAAGAGCATTGAAATTAAAATTTGTGAGTTGGCTAGGTAACTATGGGTAGGGGAGACTTGTTTGTCAAAATCACTCAATGGTCAAACTTGGGTCAATCACAACCTCTAAAGGATAACTTTGGTGGATGATGTAATTAGAAATCATACTATTATCTTTAACAATTTAACTATATCTCATATAATGTATAAGTTACTATATAAACATAATAAAGTTATTATCTTTTCCTTCTAATTATTCCTATAAAATAAAAATTATTATGACATAAAATATGAATAAAATATTGACCTCGGGGTATAGAGCAATTGGTCAAGCCATTGTAAGGCACAGATGATCAACGTAGGTTCAAACCTTGTCGGGACAAAAAAACTGGTTTAACCAGGCATGCCCAAGGTGGGTCCCCTGCGGGTTATTGTGTGGCCTAGAGGATTAGTCTCACCTTACTTGAATTGACTCGACAATAGGATCGTAGGCCAAGTTGCCTTACCTGAACTACCTCGACAATAGGATCGCAAGCCAAGTCCCGAGGACACCTCTAATATATATATATATATATATATATATCAATTTGAATGGTGTAAAAGATGACTTTCCAATTTTCTAAAACTTTAACAACTATTTTCAATTTTTCTATATTGAATCAAACTTTAGCAACTATTGAATTATTTCCTAAAACTCCAAATTGTTGCCTTGAATGCTATGGTCTCTATTTTAACCACTCACATCATAAGACTTCACACTTCTCAAAATCCCATGTGAAAATTTCTTTTCTCTCTCAAATTTTTATAATCGCTTACTTGGCATGCCCCTTACTTATAATCAAGGCTTCAAGGCCGCATAATCAAATATGATGCCACATTAGCATGTTTTTTTGTGAAGGTACCCAAAAAGGCCCCAAAAAATTGTGACCATAGATATGTACCATTTAGAATCTTGAATACACAAAATTAACTATAACCCCTAATAAAAATATACCATAAATATCATTTAGAATCGGTTGCAGCTATTCTAGCTCCAAAATAGACCTTTCGTACATCGTGTTAGTGACAGGTTAGTCAATCGCAACCGTTAATTGCAAAATTGACGATGTAAAACACGCGACTAACATGCATATTAGTCAATCCATACTGTCTTTTCGGAATCAGAATAGACACGTCCTTTAGAATCTTAAATACACAAAATTAGACCCCTAATGATGCTCTTCCCTGTATTGAATAGGGGATAACTCATAGGCATTGTTATCTTAATGATACGAAAAATCTTGGGGTTAAATCCAAAAGACTCACGATGAAGTGTACACAATTCATTCATGCAAACGATTATGATGATTTCCCTGTGCTTCGAAGGGGTGGCCGTCAAATTCGAGGCGTAGCTTATCTAAAATTGGGACCCAGTCAGTCCAAACAACAAACTCCTCCACAGTAGTATTTAACTTCCCGCCGGTATGAGGAGGAGGAAAACAGTTTTCAGCTCTCCTCTCAACGAATTAACTGACGCTCCGAAAGTGACTTTATCTACAACTTGAAAGATACCTCGGCCGTTAGATTTAAAACTGACAAACAAGATGTGGAGAGAGACGTCGAATCCCTCAGAAGTCGGAGCGTTGGCTAATCAGCCGTCGTTTTCCTCCATCTCTAAGAAGATTTTTTTCATTTTTCCGCCAAAATCTCCAGATATTTGAGCCTGTCGGCGTGCTCAGCACAGCACACATTACCCGCTGTGTGCGTGCGTTTGCAGGAGTGGAGGAGGAGGGAGGAAAACTCTCCTTTATCCTTTCTTCATTTTCATAGCAAACTTTTCTCAGTATGCAAACTTTTCATCTTGTGAGAAGACTCGGGAGAGGCTCTCTGGAAGTGGGTATGATGTAATGTGTTGGTGTATTTGTGAAGTTAATTGAATCTACGGCTGTCATATTCAATTGATTGGGGCTTGTGGTAACTTGTGCTAGTTGAATTGGTTGGCTGTTGCCTATTTTGATGCTGTGGTCAGTAGAGTCGAAGTTGGTAGTTGCAGGGCATCTATGCAGTTGGAAGGCGAGGACTATGCGGTTTCAGAGTTGGGTTTGCCTCGATTCAGTTACATACGGGGTACAAGTGGGTAAATGGGATTCCCAGGCGTTTTCCTCTCTCATTTACTGCACACGAATTTATTTCCGTTTTGCAGGATTTGAGTTTAAGATGGGTTCGGCATGATTTTTTGAAGGTATACTAGAGTTGAGGGCTCACTGCTCAGGGTCTTTCGGTAGACTTTTTCTTGTCGACTTCAGTTGGATTCAATGGGGGATTGCTGTTCTGAGACACCCATGGATTGGTTGAGGGGAAATGTTGTTGGAGCTGGTGCTTTTGGGACTGTTAGCCTCGCCATGAATAAGGCTAATGGTCAGCTCTTTGCAGTGAAAACAATAGAGGTCAAGGATGAAGCGAGGAGGGATTTGTTGGGACTAGAGAATGAAGCTCAAATTTTGCAGGAGTTGGATTCCCCCTGGATTGTTAGGTCCCTGGGGTATGATTTTACAGAAGAGAATGGAGTCCGGATGGGGAACCTGTTCATGGAATACATGGCAGGCGGGAGCGTTGCTGACATCATCAAGAAGTTTGGAGGGAGATTGGATGAGTCTGTGATTAGAACCTACACCAGGGGTATCCTTTATGGCATTGATTATTTGCATAAGGAAGGTTTTGTTCATTGTGATATCAAGGGTAAGAATGTTCTTCTAGGCTCTTCTGGGGTAGTAAAGCTTGCAGACTTTGGGTCAGCCAAGAGAATTACTGATGGCTCTGGTGTACAGTTGAGGGGCACTCCTCTGTGGATGGCACCGGAGGTTGTGAGACAGGAGTCTCAGGGCAAGGCTTCTGACATCTGGTCTCTGGGCTGCACTGTGGTGGAAATGGCCACAGGGAGCCCTCCATGGAGTAATATCTCACATCCCCTGGTGGCAATGTATAAGATTGGTTGCAGCAATGAGCTGCCCGAGTTGCCTCAATCCCTTTCCCCTGAAGGGCTCGATTTCTTAGACAAATGCTTCAGAAGAGATCCTGAACAGAGATGGAACTCTACGCAGTTGTTGAATCATCCATTTGTCACAGAATGGTTCCAAGATCAGGGCCATCAAAAGCATGTTGGAGCTCAATCGCCACCCACCACTCTGGATTTCAATAGAGTGTGGGATTCAGAAAGCTCTACGGCATCATCAGAGTTATCTCAGACTGTTCCCCTGTTGCCTCTGCAGATGGAGATGAATACCACCAAAGTAAAATCACAAGAGTGTGAAAAAATCTTAAGGCCTTCCCCATTAGGCCCATCACATTGGATTCATGAATTCAGAGAAAATGATGTTTCACAGAGTCCTCCACTTCCAATCCCACATGGCCAGTGGATTGTTGTCAAGTCACCAAAGCACAATCCTCCCATGCTAGATGATGCTCCTTTCACAGATTTTATTGGTGGACCATTTACTAACAAGACATCTACTCTGGATTCCCATGTGAAATCGGAACCTGACTGTGGCAAAGACATTGGCTCACAGGAACTTTCTTTCCCACAGTTCCATGCTACTCAACTTCAAAGTGCAATTCAGTCCATTGAAGGTGACTCTTCCCTGATTACTCAATCTCAGCATTGTAGCCATGCCCTCTCTGAGTGTCATGCTTGTGTTAAGTGTCCCATGGTTCATAGCGATTTGATTTTCAGTGACACACACCAGGGAAAAGTTCTGACAAAGGCAATGATAAATTATGACTACCTGGGCAACCTATGGGTCCAAACAAAAGAGTGGATCTATCAGCACTTTCATGAATTGAAAAAATTCCATTTCAAACTGCCATTGCCACTGCCTCCAATCTATAAATCTATCAGAATGAAGGTTGCTGGCACACTGGCATGCAATAGTGATGTGAAAAACAGTAGAAGTATAGGAATTTTCAAACGGTGACCCTTATGGGTCTAATAAATTTTCTTGAAGGTACTTAGAGTAGGACCACTTTGCTTCATCTCTGGCAAAAATTCTGTTATTAGTGCACAGTTTGAAGCAAATTGCTCCTCTTGCTATAGTATATGTACAGTAAAACCTTCTCAAAAGGATAAACTGAGATACTACAGTATTGTACAGTAAAATCTTGTCAAAAGGATAGAATGAGGATTGGAATCTGTACCTTCCCAGTTGAGCTTTCTATTTAGGATCCTGTTATTGTTAAATAGGAAAAACATTTTTGTGATTACTTTGAGTTGCAGATCATTTGTAATGGCCTAAAATTCAAAGTTCTTTTCCTATTCCACATCCTTCTTCCAAAGAAAAAAAATAAATTGATAGAGAGTTCTTGTAAAACACGGTCTTCTTAATCCCTTCTTGCAGAGTTATGCCTTATTATCTAATGCAATTAGAAATGATCTCCGTTTCTTCATATCTCTTGGTAGATTGGACCATCTGAATCTTGAGACAGCTTGGTAAAGAATGTGTGATGGTTTGTAACTTCTATCCAAGTTGGGAAACTAAACTGTAAAAGTAAAAAGTAGTATACTTTTAAATCATATCAAAGATACTATATTGGTTCATGAGATATTAAAATTTAAAAAGTAGGGTATATTGGTGCATGAGATATTAAAATTTATAAAGTAGTAAAGGTTGCTTGCTTACCTCGTGATATTACTGCAGTGGGCTAGGCTATACACCATTACTTCATCCTAATTTTAACATGTGACTTTCAATCAACACCATTACTTCATCCTAATTTTAACATGTGACTTTTAATCAACACCATTAAATGTACAGTTTGTTTATATATGCATTATGCAAGCATCTTCATGTTAAATGATCAATTGGATTTGGTATTCTTGTGATTTTTCAAGTGACAATTATGATACACAGCTAAAATGGATGGTTAATTCTTTTTGACTATTTTCTTTAGATCTTATATCAAACATTCAAATCTTATTTGCAACTAGTATGAATTGTAATCTACTTTGGTTGGTATGCTATGGGTTCTATAAAGTATTGGCATAGGTTAAATTTGTCGACATAATTTTTCATTTGATGCACCAAATATTTTTGTAAAGGAGTTCAATAAAGGTGTTAGAGACTAAACCCATAGATCTTACCTATGGTCCAAATGGCTAGAGCTTTAAGAACCTATTTCCTTGAAGCTTGAACACTTCCACAATACATATCTTCACTTTTAGAATGGAGTCATCTAGACTCAAAATTATACTCTAACTTGTTGGTTGAAAATTTTGTACACCTGACAGAATGTGCAAAATTGTGGTTTCAACCACAGCGTGTGAGTATAAACTCTCCTAATTTAGGAAAGGCTCCCCCTTTTACTAACACTAACTAAATCTAATTTGGGTGGGACAACAATCTTTCTTTTTTTTCTTTTCATAAAAGTATATTCTTTTCTCTTCCCAGAAAAGAAACAACAACTTTTAAAGATATTAACAACTTAAAGCAAGACAAGAGAGGAAATGAAGTTCCTTGAAAGCACAAAGACTTCTTCACCTCCTCTGGGACGGGCAAATATCAATCAAGCACAAAGTGTTGAGTTTCTACAATCCTATCTACCCTTTTTCAGAATAATAAAATAGAAACAATGAACAACATATGGCAGCACAAAGTCTGCTAGTATGATGCATTTTCAAACCACTTCAAATGGGATCAACCATAAGCACAAAGTCTTGCAACTCTTCTCAACTCTTAACACTAAACTATACTAGTTCAATCTTCAATATTCGTAGCACAAAGTCTGCAGATATTTAGAGTGAAGCTCTTCTCAACAACTTTCTACAATTTCAAACAAATACCAAGAAATGTTCCAATATGACATAAGAACACAATGGACACAAAGTATGGCTTCAACACAAAGTCAGAAATTCCAAACTCTTTGATATTACTTGAGAGAAAACATTTTACAAATATAAAGCTCAAAGTCTTTATGAGTGCTAAATTTTGTAGAGTTTTCTTGCTTGCCAAAAAGATCCCTAATTGCATAGAGCACCCTCCTCTATATATAGGAGAGGGTCTGAGAGTAAAATGTGGGAGAAGTATAACCAACCGAGACTTACTACACAACTAACTAACTATGACTTATTCAACATTGCGAGTCCTATTGCATTTTGACTTGCAATGTGATTACATGTATTACAGGTTACAATTACAATTTCTGACATTACATGTAATTTGTCAAAATGAAATTACAAATGCATAATTGAAACTACTCTAAGTGTCCAAGACATGACTATTTACATCATCCTCTATCTAAGAGGTCTTCATGTTGTTACAAGATGTTGGAACTTGCTTGGGGTAGTACCATTTCTCCAGGAGGGAAATTCTTCTCTTCGTCGTGTTCTTTCTTCATGCTTGATTCACTTTGTCATTGGATGACTTCATGAGGATTATTGACCCTTGGGCTGCCCCATGAATTACTGTTGTATCTCTTCTTCTTTTGTTCACTGATGAAGAACCCATAACACCTTATTCAAGATGAAATTGCTATGAAACAATGCCCATGCCTTGATTTGTTGGTTTGATAGATAGTGTGTGCAAACAAGATTGACAAGGGAAGGGATAAATTGAAGCAAAAATGGGCTCACAAGTGAATTTCAGGTTTTCAGGACTGCATTACATGTGTGAAAAAATAAGAGCATTGACTTGGAATTGTGGAGAATGAACACACAACTTCATATGTGAAATGGAAAATACAAGTTTGCACTTGTAATTGGATCCTAGAGACTCATTTTTAAGTGTTTTTGAGTGCATTTTGGACCAATTTCGGATCTTGGGAGGTTAACTGCAAGTGGACGGAAGGAAGCTTGGAATGCGAGTGCAAATGAATTGTAGCGAACTTGGTGTGCGAAAATGGAAGAATGCAAGTCTTGAAAGCTATGATAAAACTCTTACTTGTAATCAGGTCTCTGAGACCCGAATGGTAGAAAATAAGCTTGAAGGAATGGGGGGTGAAATGATATATTTTGCACTTGCAATCGGGTCTCAGAGATCCGATTGCAAGGGGTGAATTGGTTGTAAATGAGTGGGAAAAGTCTTCATAATTTACCTTTGAAATAAGAACTTGGAAGCTTATAGACAAGTGAGCAATGCTTGAAAATTGAAAATCACTTGCAATCGGGTTTTAGAGACCTAATTGCAAGCACACAAATTGTAGTGAAAGAATTGTAATCGGGTCTCAGAAACCCGATTGTAAGTGAAGACTGTCATGTATGTGGGATGAACTCACAATCATCCCCAAGAAACCCGAAATGTAACTTGAAGGAAAAAAGGGGGGGAAATATAATAATGGGCATTTGTAATCGGGTCTCTAGGACCCGATTGCAAGTGTTATAATGCAACTTGTAATGATGCTCTAGAGACCTGACTTTGCAAGTAACTTGACAATTAAAACAATGAACTAACTTGTAATTGGGTCTCAGAGGCCCAATTACAAGTGAATGCATTTACTTGTAATGTCATCCAAAAGTTCCTACTACTTGCAATGATGTCGAAAAGTTCCTACTTGCAATGACAACAAAAAGTTCCTACTTGTAGTGACTGACCTAAAACCCGAAATTGCACAGAAAGCTAAGAAAATGAAGGCAAAAATAAACCAAAACTTGGACAATGATGGAAAAATCACTCACGCATGATTAGACACCAACCAATACAAGTTTTTACCTTGTAAAATGTGCCTTAGAGAAACAAGAGTATGAATTTCAAGGAAAAACTCATAGGGGTTGCCTAATTTTTGAAAGTTAAAAAATGAGGACAACAAAACTACCTTGCAACTTGAGGGTCCATATGACACAATTTAAATTTTGTTTACACCCCCTTTGCATTATGATAATTCCTTAGGTGCACTTTATATGTTAGATTTATTTGTTGGACCCTAAAAGCTAGGATAATCTTCTTAGATACTCTCCTAAGTATAATATAAGGGGATGGTCCTTTTATCTCTTTATAGAATAACATAACTCCCTAGACCTTCATGTATTATGATGATTAGAGATGCTTGACCCTTTTCTTTCGAAATATATTTGATCTTTGCAATCTTTTGGTAAAAAAAAATCTTGCATATTACTTTGCACTTGGAAAATTTCTTCTTTCATTCATCTTATTTCTTCTTTAGGATCAAGTAGGAAGTGATTTCATAATATACAAGTATAGCTATGATAATATCTATGAGGCATTGATGCATATGATTTGTTTTCATATACATTGTATCTAGTGTACACCCTTTATTTTTCTTCTCTTTTGGGTTTGCTAATGTTACATGTGTGAATTTTCAAGATTTATTTTATTTTTATACATTCCATGGGCTAATTTTGACCAACCATAAATACTAGTATCATTATTATTCTATTCCAATTTCATTTACCTCATGAATCCTGGAATATTAGTTGTGGGTTATCATTTTCATATTAATTTCACCATCCTTACTCTAATTTGTTTGGATACCCTTCAAATTGAGGAGAAGCACAAGGACAACTCTAGCTAAAAAATCTTCATATACACATCCCATAAATTAAATCTCATATTGCTTGGAATTCTTAGTTTGTGGCAACACATATCTAGTCCAATATATACAATGATCCTTAAGCTAATGTAGTGATTTCATAATAGAATTTGTCTTCTTACTAACGTAATGGAATGGTTGATTCATTGTTGATTTAAGTATGCTTTCTTTCTTAATCTCCCATTTTCTCTTTTGTAACTAAAAATATAAAAATATCATATTCCCACAAGCTTCTAAAAAAATTATTTTTTTCTCATGTTAGATACCTCTATAAATGTGTCTTGGAATTGATTCGATGATTAAGAAATCTCCTTATCATATTTTACATATATCAAATATTGGCTTTTCCCTAGATTACAAAGTTTCATTAATATACATGTTTGGTAGATGATCTTTATGAGGTAATTATGTGCAATGGGGTGATTATTAACTCTTACTAAACTATATCCTAGAAATAATTTAAAAAAAAATGTATATCAATTAAAAGATTTTAAAATGTATTAGTAGTAAAATATTGTCAATTAGTCTAAACAACCCACTAATACACAAGCTATAAATAAAAAATAGTAAAGTCATTATGCCACCATTTGATTAGAGACACATGGTCAAGCCATGGGGAGGAGGTGGTGGATTGTCCCAGCAAGGAACCACCCATAAAGAGGGTTGTTCAAATGAGATTAGAGACCTCCCATTTGTCACGGGAATCCTAAATAATTAATGACACAAGCGCACCCTAGTCAAGAGATGGAGGAAAATAATATTAGCCTTAGTATCACCATTCACATGAGAAGACTACCTAGAAGAACAAGAATATTTTCCATGTGAAAAAGGAGTCCAAACCCTTTTCTACGGAGGAAAGATGTGGACTTAGTTGTGTGAATGACTACTTCACTTAGGAGCACATGTTAGAGTTCTTATGAGGGATTTTATTATGTTACAGGACATTGGGATTTTATTCATGTTACAAGACACACATTCTCTATTCTAGGACTTTACAATGGATTACAAGGTCCTAGACATATTAAAATTCTAACTCCATCTTTTATATCTATACCTATGTTTGGATGTGAAGGTATATCGAGGCAAGAACATAGACTTTCTTAAGAGAAAATGAATATCTAATAACCTCAATATTGAAGATTGCATTATTTCTAGATTTGTTGAGATAGAATAAATTAGAAGTTCTATTTTTTTTAATATTTTAGCAATATAAGATGTCCAGAGAGTTGAATCTCCAAAGAGAGCAAATCTTAAAGAAAAAAACCAAGGAAGAAAGTACAAAATAGTGATGAATTCGATTCCAAGTACTTTAGGGCTTATGGTAGATAAAAAAGATACGCTTGAAGATCTCTAGGCTATTAAATGAAGGAAAGTTCAGATGAATAATGTCAACATGGAACACCTTTCCCTAATAAGAAGCACTATATAAACTAGACACCAAAGAAAGTGAGCAACTTTAGGCTCTAGTTTGGATTTCCAAACACAGTTAGGCCAATAAATCAGAGTCTATATGAAAGAATTGAGTCCCCAACTTCAATTGACTTTATGAAGTGATGTGGACTGCCTTTAATGCAAATCCTTCCACTTTCATCAATTTGTACTTAAATTTTAAGAAAACTTATTGTGACTATCATTGTGGATTCATACCTATTATATTAGATTATTTAGGAGCATATATTTACTACTTTTTGTAATTGTTTTTTAAATGGATAAACACTTTTGATCTGGAGCTATGAACCGGTGAGGTCACAAATGGGGGACCTCGTCCCTAATATAAAAGAGGGGTAAACACTTTTGACCCAGAGTTAGATCCGATGAGGTCACATACAAGGGACCTCATCCCCATTTAAACATTCAACAATAGCACCCAAATAGGGGTTTGAAACTTGATGGATTAAACAACACCACCACGAATTAACCATCACAACATGCTAATGCAACTTGTTTTGTAAATATTTAATCTATAGAAAAATAATTATTATTGACATTTTTAGGATAATTACTTGTTGATGCCTTTTTAGGCTATGAATAAAAACTCTTGTAGGTGAGATAAAAGAAAGTTTTTAGAATTTATATTTTTCTTTTCTTTTCTAATAAAAACATGGTTTCCTATATTTTCTTTAAGTTAAAATATTAGATTATCCACTCCATCTCTTCTTGTTCATATATTTTTCCATATTTAATTATAGTTAATTATTGAACTATCAAGTTGTGAAACAAAGCTAGCACAATAGAAACATAATAAGAAAATTTGCACTATTTTATAATAGAGAGAAAGGAATGTTTTGTCATCATCTCTTGGTTAGAAGAAAAGGTCTTGTATTTCCCCATCCTCCAATTCTTAAAAATTGTATTTCCATCCCCTGTATTGCCATCCCCTCCACCAAACAAGAGGTGTTTGAAAGCCTAGCTTATAAATCATAATATCAGGGATATCTTCTAAAGAACAAAATTAGGAACATGTTCCAAGATACAAAGAATTGAAGGCAAGTATGCATTGGACAAGGAAAAGTGTTGTACTATTGGCCAAGAGATCTACTTTATATACTAAATGAAGTCTCTAATAGTGTGAATACCCTTTGGAAAGAGTTTAAGAATTTTGATGTCAAGAATTTCTATATGCACTAAAATGGGCACACATGGAAACTTTCATGTGGTTCTAGATGATTTATCATTTAATTGTTATGTAGGAGGCAAAAGTTGATATAGTGCCAAATTTATGACTAGATTATTTGTTTGATTTTGCTCTTCTCATGGTAATAATAAATGGATAACATGTAGTCGAGGTGTTGCTCAACACACGTAAAATTTAATCAAGATGATTTATTTTATGTTCGAATGTGTTAAAAGTTGAGATGTGATTGTTTGGTTGGTTCACAAATGGTGATATTTTATTGAGCAATTTGAAAATATCTATTTTTCTATTTTGCATAATTTAAAGGTAAATTTATTTAATTTAAATAATTAATTATATTAAATGAATTTGATTTTTTTTTAATGAAATAAATATATGAATTAATTAACTTTTTAATTAATAATTGATAATTGATAATTACATCAAATTTATCTAATTATTTAATTCGGTAACTATAATTATATATTATAGGAAAAACTATTTCTTTTATAAGAACACACGACAAAAGAAATTCTTCAAATCAAGAAGCTTGATTTGATAATTTAGCTAAATGATTGATTTGATAGTTTAGCTTGAATTTCTTTTATAGTCCTTTTATTAATAGAAATTTGATAGCTAAACTATCAAATCAATCTTAAGACTAGGTCACCTAGCCCCATAGTCTAATAGCTAAATTTGATACAGGTTCAAATTTAGCTAAATAATCTGATATTCCGATAGCTAAATTTTATAGTCCTATTAGAAAAACTATTTATGATAGCTAAATATGAGACCCTTAAGACTAGGTCACCTAGCCCCATAGTCTGATAGTTTTGAGCCTAAATTTTAGATACAAGTTCCTCTTTGCTTCCCATTTTCAGTTTTGTACTCAATTTCTGCATATCTGTTCTAAAATTGTTTGTTCATGTTGATTTCTCTCAATTTTGCATCATTAGCCCTAATTCTTACATTTATTCATTTCACATTCATTACAAATAGGAAAGTGAATTCATTTTTTGCTCAGCCCTTTTCTAATATGTTTGAGGTTGATCCTACTAGATTCATTCTCTTTAATGTGATGGGTGGTAAATGGGTTTGATTCATAATTTGCATGCGTAAACTAGCAATTCCCATTTCTACCATAAACAAGATCTAAAGATTTGAATATTTCTATGTTTGATTAATAGTAGAATGTATTTGTTAATATGATTATAAAATGGTGTTTTTGAAGTTAGATAAGATCTACTATGAAAAATCCTAGTGCTCCCTTAAAGATCGCCTATGAGAATTCTTAGAAGGTTCCTAAGAGAGCAATATAGAAAAAGATCTCTTGGGAATATATGTAATTTATGTTGTCTTTTCTTTGTATTTCTTGTAGAGAAGATATGAATATTTGAGATGAATAAAAATGTTTAAAATTAATAAAAATAAATGATATATATGAAAAAAGTAAATTATTCTATTACTAATCTTTTTTATCCTAACAATATAATGTAGCATACCAAAATATCCTAATTAAAATTAGATTATATACAAAATATTTTCTAAAATATCAAAAATAAATCTAAATATAATGAAAGAAAAACTTCTATTTGTAGAATTGATTTTTGTAAGTGCAAAGGAAGATTTTATGTTGTTACTTAAATCTTTATAGCTCCAAGATCTAGTTTGCTTACTCTTCCTTTTATGGTAGTCAGATTGTGGGTCTATTTTGTAGAGCAAGGCAAGACTTTAATAAATAATATAATGATACTATGATAAGGTTGACAATGGTTGAATGATTCTTGAATGATATTGGTTAAAATAAATTAAACAATGGTCTCAAGAAACCAAGGCCTCATATGGGACTATGATAAATTTGCTCTCAAATTTTAGATTTGTGAAATATATAATATTGGATTGATTGTAAAAAACTTAGTCACTTAGAATCAAGGACATCATTGGTTAATATGTATTCGCCATAAACTATACAAGAATTAAAAGAAAAAATGTTTTTTCAATTAATCACGTTTTTGGATGAGTTCTCCTCTTTGAGAAAGTTCATGAATTTGTGAGTAAAAGTTCATCATGGAAAACATGTTCAACACCTAATAATTTTGTTATGAATGCATAATTTGGGTTTGAAAACTTATTTGATAAGCTTAATTAACACACAAACAAAACTAATAGAAAACATAATGAACACAACAGTCAAAGTAAAATATTGAGGCAATAAAAATATACCCATAAAATTACAAGAGAGAAAAAATGCAAACAAGTATTTAGAAGCCACCATACAAAAGAAAAAATAATCATGTCATTAAGATGAAATAATATATACCTTTGGAAAACTCTCAAAGGGAAAAACCCAACCTCAAAAAACATCCACACTCAATCTAATATTCACCATAAAACACTGGCAAAGTTTTTATAAATACTTCTAAAAAGTCAAGATCCTACCATGCATCCTCTATATGTCCAAGAATCATGGATAACCATAAAAATACACATATTATTCCATTCTTCACATATGCACTCTACAATAAAGCTCAAATATTGTCCTTGGTGTCACCATTCACATGAGAAGATCATCCAAAAGGACTAGAAGATTTTCTATGTGAAAAAGGAGTCCAAATCATTTTCTAAGAAGTAGGAGGTAAAAAGTGGTTTTGGTTGTGCGAATGATTCTTGGAGCACATGGTAGTGTTCTTTGTGAGGAATATTTAGGTGTGATTATATTCATGGTATAGGAAACTTTCTCTTTTCAATCACTTTCCAATGGATTATAAGGGTCCTATACATACCATAATTCCAACATCACCTTTTCATGTGCTTGGATATGAAGGTATGTAGAGGCTAAAACACATACTTGATCCTAAAGAGGAAAGGAACATTCAATAACCTAAAAAATGAAGATAATATTATTCTAGATTTGGAGAAGTATAGCATCTTTAAGGGCTCTCCAATTGTGGATGGCTTCATACATATATCTAAGATTCTTGAGGATTGTGTCTCAAAATAGGTCCTTATTTCTATGATCAATGGTTTGGTTGGTGAGGCTTCTCTATCTTTTCATCAATGGATGAGAACACATCAAAAGGTCATTTTTGAGCCTCTTTTTTCCTCTGCTATTGCTCAATTCGATTTCATCAACGAGCTCTTCATACATGCAAATGTGGCTCCTCATGGATATCCCTCCTCATTTCATATCCCTGCTTTAGTTGCTAGTTCAGAGGAGTATTCTACAAACCCTTGAATTATTGTTCATTTAATGCATAGATTTGTCCACCTATATTTTTTGTGTCATTCTTATTTTTTGTTGCTATGAACTATCTACTACTATATTTCTTGGGGCTTCGTTTTACCCTCCTCTCATTGACATATATCAATTAATTTGGGTGTTCTTTGGGGTTGGCAAACTTTTTGTTTCATGATAGTTATTGATTGCATTTTCTTTTCAGGGAGTCATGTTTTTATTTTTGGAGGGTTGAGGATATTCCCTCCTTTTTGCTTTGTACTCTTGATGTATCTACTTTCTTTTATATTAATATAATATTTTAGGCCTAGGCCTTTTACTTAAAAAAACAAAACAGTATTATAGATTTACTAAAAAAACATTTTTATAGATTTACAAAAATAGAATCCTTGAATAATTCTATATTTTAGCAATGTAAGATGGTCAAGGAGTTGAATCTCTAAAGAGAGCAATTCTCTAAGAAAAAAACTATGTAAAAAGTTGATGAATCCAATTCCAGTAACTTTGGGGATTAGGCTAGGTAAAAAGTGTATGCTAGAAGTTTTCTACACTATTGTATGAAGAACATTTTAGATGAGTAAAGTCAACATGAGAATGCCTTCCCCAATAAGAAGCACTTTATAAAATAGATGTCAAAAAATGAGAAACTTTAAGCTCTAGTTTGGATTTCCAAATGTACTTAAGCCAACAAATCAAAGTTTAGGGGGAAGACTTGAGTCCCCAAATTTAATTGACCTTGTGAAGTGATGTGGATTTTCTTTAATGTATTCAACTTCGCTTAGTTTGTGAGTGTCATTTGTGGATTCATACCTATTGTAGTAGATTGTTTAGGAGTATGGTTTTACTAATTTTATTATTTATTTATTTTACTATGTAGCCTTTAAAAAATGTTTATTTAATCTACATGTTATTTTTAGAGTTACAACTAAAATAGGACTATTACTTGTTGATTCCTTTTTGGGTTGTAATTAGAGACTCTTATGGGTGATATAATAGGAAGTTTTTGAGATATGTTATTTTTTTATTTTACTTTAGAAACATGGTTTCTTATATCTTTAAAGTTATACAATTTTAATTATCTATGTTCCATGTTTTCTTGTCAATATCTTCTTTCTATTCTATCATGTTTTATTGTAATTGACTTATTAAGTACTAGAATAGAGTTACCACAAGATAAACACAAAAAAATCTTCACTATTTTGGAATACAAACAAGGAGTGTTTTGACCATGAAGGGTAGAATAAAAAGGGCTAATAAACTTGTAAATAATCCTAGTATATAATTCCTGAAATTTGTTTGTTGGCCCCTCTACCAAATAAGAGGTGTATAAGGCCTTGTATGTAAAACATAACTATTATTATTTCATGCCCCCTTCAATGCCCATCAATGATAACTTATATGAGAGATCCTGATAACTGATATGAGAGATCCTAAATGGGCCATCTTGCATGAATATGTGCCTTTGATAATTTCACAAATCCCCCCTTTCATGTTTTAGTCAATTGACTAAGTTAAAAAAAATCAAAATTGAATAAGTGTAAAATTTGTCAGATTTTTAGAGTTTTGGTGCTGCTCATGCCAACAAACCTTCCCTTTTGATTTGAAGTCCCCACTTCAATCATTTTCAAATACTCTAAGTTTTGTTTTAGAGTGTCAAAGTTTCAAGGGTACCCATCCCAACATTCCTTTCCTATCACTGTCAAACCACTACCTAGAGGCCTTGTGATTTTTCCTAAGTGTCCAATTCATTAGCCTTTCAAATTCTCAAGTTTTTCCTTACCCTACTATAACTATTAAGCATCCCCAATCCCAAAATTTTGAAGCATATATTTGCGCGAGTGTTGTACTTGCCAACATTTTAGACTGTCAAGCTTTCCCTTGCTCTCATAAAATTCAACCATCTCTATGTTCTTTAAAGTCTAAAACCTAAAAGTGACAATTATTTTGGTCAAACTTTTAGAGTTTCTCTTACTTTCCTACCATTTATTCACATTCTTGATCCTTAACATTGAAATATAAAATGACTATGTTTATCAATGTTTGGCTCATCAACATTCCCCCTACCTTTCTATTGTTTTCTTGTTTACTCAACACCTTGAAACGTTGATGATAACATCATTTTGACATAATTACCTTTTCATTCATCCATTTCCTTTGATGAAATCATGTTGACACCATCATTTTTTTTTATGTCATCATCCTTTTAGATCTCTAGAGTTCATCTTTTCATTCTCTTTTAGACTTGTCATCCCTATCGTGCTTCTCAATGAAACAAAAATCTTCCAAAATCCTTTAAAAACACTTCCAAGTGTTTCAAGCCTTCAAACTTTCACATCCCTCCTTGCCCATGTCTAACATCTCTAATCCCAAAGATTTTTACACATTGCCTCTTTTACTTATTTTCCTTATTGAAGTTTGGAGTTCCTTGTTCTACCACTTTTAGAAAATGTTAGGTAGTATCTTTGATCCCCAATCCCCAAAATTTCCCTAGACCCACTTCTAAATTTCTTGTATTTATTTTAAAATTTTGGACTTTCCCTTCTTGGCACGTATTTCCATCCATCCTCGAAAGTCTGAACCTCCAACTTTTCTCTACTAATGTCATGTTAACATCATCATTTGCTGACACCGTCATAATTTCAGAGATTCTCATCCATCTCTATGGTAGATAGTTCAATGGAATATTCATGGATAAATGTCTAATAGCTTAGTGCATTGTCAATATGTTTCAGGTGGAGTTCTCTCATCCCTGGTTAGGCAAGCATGCAATTCAAAGGATCGATGACAGATTAATAGTTCATCAAGAAAAGAGTGATAAAGGTTTTATTGGGGCATCATAAGTTTTAATGATTCTCTCCTACATTTGATGGACATACAAGTAAGTAGTGCACCAATCCTCTTCAATAGCAATAGGACCTCTCTAAAAGATGTGTTTTTTTCTACCTACTTCTCTACAATACCACTAATACTCTTGCAATGATCATAACTATCAAATTTTATTCCAATAGTGATCAATAAAAGATTTAAATACAATTCAATATGAATCCAAGGAAAATAATGATGCTCATGCTTCATTTAATGCTACAAACATCCCTTCTCTAAAATGTCATTCCTTAATTCTATTTCCAATGGATATCCTTGGCAGATTGGATCTTTTGACTAGTCATTAATTAAAAAATGTGAATCCACTCCTTGACCAATCAGATTAGGTGTGCACATGTTTAATTTTCATTGGATAAGGCAATGGCTAGTGTTTTTGTTTGGGCTGCCACATCTTCTTCAATTTTGGCACCTAGAGGTTCTTTAGTTTCTTCTCAGAGACTTGGACTCTTTGAAACTTTGTTGTTGTAAACAAGATGATCCATGCCTCCAAATCAATTAAATTATCATATTTTCACCTCTTCTCAATTCTTGTATGTCATGTAATTTCATCTTACCTTCTTACGTGAATGGTCTTATTGCTTTTCACATATGTATGTTGTGGATAAATTATTTGTAGGAATTAGTTGTGGATTTCACCCCTCTTGGTATCCCCTAGATTTCTAACCTCCATACCTACCTATAGGAGATGTTAAATAGAGACTTGTGTGAGTTTATGTGATTTTATTGGTCCTTTGTGCTATTATGAGAAAGGATTATGTTTTTAATTTAGTTTATGTTGAGTTGAATCAGAACATGCATCTAGGTTCAAAGAAGAGTGAACCTTCTCTAAAGGTTTGATCATGTTTGCAAGGACCTACACATAGAGATAATTCCTATTGTGTCATTAGAATGTTGAACCAATTTCAACCAATGATGCAATTCAAGTGATAAAAATAACATTAGGCACAAGTTCGAAGATATAAAAATTACAATACAAGTATGCATTGGAAAGGAAAAACTTATGATGCAATACTAGTCAACATGTCTAGCCTTTAAACAAGATTGATTCCCTAGCAACGTTATTTCCCTTTAAATAGAGTCTAATATTTTTTTTATGTTAGGCATTTTTATATGCGCTAAATACGTACAAACATGAAAATGTTTATATGGTTAGATGATTTGGTATTTTATTATTGTGGATGAGGCAAAAGTTGGTGAAGTGGTAGATGGATGCTTGAATTATTTGTTTGATTATGGTCTTCTCATGGTAATGATAAATGGATAATAGGAAATTGAGATGTTGTTCAACAAATATGTAAAATTTAATCAAGATTTTTTTATTTTATATTTGAATTTATTTGTTTCACTTGACTGTAAATGTTCAATGTGTTTAGTTGGTTGGTTTGTAAATAATGATATTTTTATTAAAAAAATAGAATATAGCAAATGTTTCTTTTTGGCGTTTTGCATTATTTTATATGGTCTTTTTGCATCTTGAATAAAAAGTATATTTGTCTAAGTTAAATAATTAATTTAACAAAAATAACTAGTAATATATTTGTCTTTTTTAATATTTTGTGAAATAAATACACAAGCTAAGTAACTTCTTAATTAACTATATATAATTAATAACCATACTAAATTAATCAAAAACCTGTGATTAATATAATGTATCCAATTATTTAAATATTATCAATTAAATTTTAGTAATTCAATAAATATAATTATCTAATATAAGTAAGAACTTGAAGTGATAAAAAAATAACGGCATGAGCGTCCTTTTTTCAATCAATCTTGGTAAAATTAAATAAAATGAAGAAGATTTAATCAAAATTTTAGAGGAACACACAAAAAACCAAATAAATTGCTTCTTTGATTAATATTTAAAGGTTGTTGTTAATTTTATTCTAAAGGAGTGTTTTGGAAGGTAGCTAATATCCGTTGAAAAAAATCCTATTGTTCTCATAGAGATCACTTCTCAAAATTCTTAGAGAGGCCCTAAGAGAACAATATGGGAAAGATCTCTTCAGAATATATGTATTTTGGTGTTCTCTTTGTTTTGGTAAGGTGACATTAACCTTGCAATCCTTAGTCATTTTCACATGTCTCCATGATCCTTGGAATGAGTAATTAGACATCTTAGGTTAAATGTGATAAAAATATTCAATATTTATTACTTATGATTGTAATATGGTGGAATGGGGTGCACTAGTCTAAACATGCAAACCGGGAGTCAAACCCTTTCACACCAACATAAACTGGAGAATAATAAATAAGCCCAGTTTCAAACCCTTGGGAGAGATGGCCCCATGAATTGGTTCTCCTCTTTTGACTTTTGATACATGATTGTATAATATAAAATTAGAAAACACAAGAACTAGGTATGAAGATGCAAATTTGACAATAATCAATATGAATAGTAAGCTACAAAATAACTATACAAATTTTGAAGACAGATCTAGAAATGGAATTTAGAAGGGAACATGTGTCTACAATTTGAGTCTGAAAGTGTGAGTCTATGTAGCTAGGCATCACTACCTTGAATATGTCTCATGTAATACCCACCAAAATACCCCAGAGAAATATAGCTAAATACACACTATTTTTATTTATTTATTTATTTAACAGTACAACACATAACATCACTTAAGCAATGCAACGAGCACACAACAATATTTAAGTGTTATGAACATAGAATAATTCACTCAAGCTATTCAAACAATTACGAAGCGAAATACAATAAATCATTACTACTAACTCCCTAGGGTATCTCAACGCCATTACTTAATCTACCTACATAAGCAATAAGCATTTACTTTCTTCGAGATCAATACCTCATAATCTTAATCATTATACACACATAGGTGCATCATAGCAATACCTAACACTCATGATATGCAACCAACTTAATCTTTCATTTAATATGAGATTCTATCTTTCAATGCATAGCTATTTCCCTTTTTCTCTTAGGTTCATTTTATAAACCAAGTCCAAATGTTTCTATTACCATTAACCAACCTTCAACTATTAACATCACCATTCACATACCAAGATTAACCCTTACATTGCATTAACATAGTTTCCATTTATAATTAACTTCCACATGATCAGTTATGATTCCTAAAGTACATAAGGCAATAATCACAAAGTCTTTCTAAACATTTAACCCATAGCTCATTTAATACTCCAAGTTTATCTCTTACACTATATCAATTAACCAACAATCATCTTATTACAAATTAAGCAACTACACAAATTCGTCTCAACACAATCTAAGATACAATATCCTAATTCCATAACAATTAATAGCATCCACCAAATGGAGATATAATCTTAAACCATAATGCATGATACATTCTAATCCTTTCCTAAAAGACAAGCATTCATTTTACCATCTACCCATACACTTACTAGTAATTTCCATTAATAAGACTAGCAATTCATTCATTAAGAACATCCATACAATATTTTCATAAGGAACATTCAACTACATCCCAAGCATTATAAGATTTCAATCCTACCATTAGATCACTGTCTACGAAGTATGATACTATAATTTTAAATTCTTTAATCACCAAACATAAACATGTCCCAAGATATCCTCCAATATTACTCATACTCATACATCCTACCAAGGCTTAGCATTTCTTCTACTTAAGGCATTAGTTAGAGACATCATTTCTAGGCTATTACCATTATCATAACATTTACACCATTTCCTTTTAACATGACTCATCAAGAATACAAAATGCATCATTTAATTTCGAACCACAATACTTATCCATGTCTCATGCATCCATTTTATTTAATATAAATGCATCACAGTACAACTCAAGGTTCATCATTACAATCGCATGCCATAACCAAAAGCTATCATTATAACTAGAACAACATAATCATTTCTCATAAGCATGATTTATTGTACAACCATTACATAACTCACATCAACATTTACATTCTTGCTGCCATTATTATCCTTGAACTATCTGAAGAAGCATCCTCATCCACGCAAGAAGAATCCAAAGATAGGAACATCCCAATGGTTTAAAAGCACCAACCACCTGACCATGTGGAACCGCCCCCCATGCTAGGAGATGACACAAGGTCCCAAAACACACTCTACACCTAAGCTGGCACCTATAACCAAGGAGACTAACCACACAAGGACTCTCAAGCAAGAGCTCACACAAAACAACAAGAATGAAATCCCAGAGGCATAAAACTCATCAGGACATAAATGCATCCAATAAGCATAATCATAAATCATAAAGGGGGAACACATGTAGGAGTGGAGTGTCATCACATGCCATCCTCATAACATAATAACATAATAACACAAGGCACTAGCCTGATGGACATGTGGAGCCATCTCAACCTATGAGAGACCAAGGGAGATTATCTTACCATCTTCAAGGCCTTCTAATGCTTATCCTAAAACATTCTCCCTAGGACTAAGCCATGAGACTCAAAACTCTTCATTATCTTGTTTAAATGAGTTCTAATTACCCATCCCAATTAATTCATTATCAATGTTATCACTTATTTACAAATCATGGAAAACTCCAATGTGTCCTGGTGGTCTAGACTTCATGCATCCTTACAAGGAACCTCATGCAAGCCTATCTCTCATGACCCCAGTCAACACAAGGAAGCCCACTCCTCCTAACATGGCCCAACAATAAATCACGAGAGGCTCGACCAACATAAATACATAAAAATAATACTCAATGCAGCCAAAAACTTCCACAAATACTCTTACAACATATGCAAGGCTACAACAACATCAATATAGAAAAATGAGCCTCTTGGCTAGCAATAAACAAAGGCATATCAAGCCATCAAATGTTGCCATCAAATAAAAGATAACATCACAACAAGGCCTACTCACTTGCTGGTCCAAAAAAACATAGTAATCATCTCAATCATCCATGGCCTATCCACATGGAAGAGAGTCTAAAATATCCAAAATGGTATAGAGAAGTAAATGTACATAAAACCATCAAACTACATCAAAACTGATAAAATCTGAATCTAGAAAATATTAACAGTCCTCAAATAAAGCCTCTGGTACAAAAATCAATTCGGGAAAATTAATTAAAATAAGCAAAACTATGAAAAGTACATATATCAGACAGATTCGCGCATTTGCCCAACAAGTTCACGCTTTTGTTCAACAGGTTAGCTCTTTTGTTCAACAAGTTAGCTCTTTTGTTCAACAGGTTAGCATATTTGTCAATAGGTTCACGCATTTGTTCAATGGGTTCGTGCGTATGTTCAACAAGTTCGCGCATATGTTCAACAGGTTCGCACATATGTTCAACATGCTCGTGCATATGTTCAATAGGTTCACGCATATGTTAAAACACCACATATGCATAATTTTGATGAAAATACTCAGAAAACTTATGACAGAAAAATAAAATCTTACACTTAACCAAATTTTACGAAACAAAGACCAACAAGGTCGCCCCAGAAATATGGAAATAAAGGGCATAAACAAAATAAAATCTAACCAAGTATAAATCAAGATATATCAATTTTTTCTCACGACAATACTGACAAAGAGAACCAAATAAACTCGACAAATCTCCAAATAACCCAACAAAACTCTCACAAAATAATCACACTCTGGGAGGGGATCACAAAAATATCCTCAAACAACTCTAATGGAATCCACAAGAAGAACATTCACAGAGAATAAAAATCTACAGAGCCGCGAACGCATTCTTAGAAAAACCAAAATATAATTTCCAGCCAACTATACAAAAACCCACATAACATAAAGTTTCTTCCCAAATATTTATTTCCAAAACTATATTAAGACTATAGAATATGCAATACATATTTCTTTCAACCCAAGCCCAATACACTTGCATACACGATGCATACACAAAGAGGCCATTAAAATTAAAATACATAGGCTCAAGCTCCAACTTGCAACCTGAAGTAATGTAATGAAGTTGAAGAAGAGCTCCCACAAAGCCAAACCAAAATCTAACCAAGCTCCAGCCAAAACCAAGAGTGAAGAAATCCAAAACCAAGGAAGAAAACTTGCTGGAGAAATTTCTAGAGAATAGCCAACCCCAAAAACTTCACGGAAATGAAAATAAATCCTAGCCTCCACAACAGCCAATCAAAATATCCGATTCTAAAATATATTTTACCAACCCCACCATATAATATAATTTTACATCCCTTTTCAAATTCAACCAATAAGAGAATAGGGTACGTAAGATAAATATAAATCATGTTTTTACAATTAGGTGGGAATATTTTATTATTTTATTTTAAAGTGTATTTATACAACCCACTTAATATTAAAGTCAAGCTAATAAATAAAACATGAGCCACAATTAAATAAATCAAATGAGGAAATTAAATTAAATAAACCAAAGACTCATAAATGAATTAAAGAACCAGATAAACATTAAATACCAAATAAATATTAAACCATAGACGGTTAAATAAATAAACAATTAAATACCAATAAAAGGTCAAATCACAAATAAATATTAAACCACAACATAAGCTAAACAATACATATTAAATAAATATTGAATCATCATTAAAATAAATAAATATTTAAATATCAAATAATTAAATACCCAAAAAGGCAAGAATCCAATAAATTAAATTAAACATTAGATAGTCAAATAATCAAATTTCTATTAGTCAAAATAATTAGAATAAACATTATTAACTATTTAATCTCGCATTAATAATCAATCAGTCTCAACATAATAGAACTAACTAACCAATACTAACATACTCACAACACAAAAGAAATCAAGCTTACTAACTGACATGGCGACTTGCGCCAAGACGCTGACGACTCACAGTGAACAACTTAGACCTAGAGTATGTGAGGGGAACTTGTGTCAACTCTGAACCACATGCCATTGGGATTTAAAGACACACTCAGACCTGTGGAGCCAGGTGGAGTTGGTGTCTGGTACCTGGAAATCCTGCATCCACAAAGCAATGATACGACAAATGCATATATATATTATAACATACAAGGGTTAGAGAATCACAACGACACATCCCGCTCGCAATGAGTGATGTGGCATTGTCTCTATCCCGAAGATAGTCATACAACAATCAAACACTCCATAAGATCAACTCATCATAGATAATCATTAAATATGGTCAGTACATACAAACATCATCAAGTACATGATTAGTATAATTCATGATTATAGTAAGGCATGTAAAATCCATCAACACTTATGCTCATCAAATCACATGATCAATATAGTCTTTCGATAATATATCACATAATAAATATATAGTGTCTAATAAATCACACGATCAATAATGATAGTATCAACATCATATAAATCATCTGAAATAGCCTATGCCCAATAATGTCTTTCATGCATGAATTAAAAGTCAACTCTAGTCAAAACAAGTCAAGTCAAGGGTGGACACTACATCTTATGTAAATTATGTGAACATATTCTTGATCAGGAGGCCCTACAAATTTTCTCCTTCAAATTTTGTTAGAAAAATCTAGGAAGGGTTTTTTGCTTCTTCAAAGTCTGGATCTATTCATATCAATCTACACTTCACAAATCTGTAATCCAAATATGATAGATATGAATCCTACACACAAAAAAGAGAGAAAATGGTGTTAGGCTATATAAGGTCTTACCTAAGCCAAATACTGGGTAGGAATTAACCTTCCCTACAACAATGATGATGAAAAGAGAGCTTACCCTTATAGGTAAGAGGCTGAAAACCATAAAGAAATAAATTGAAATATTATACCTTTTCTCAGAATCCTCTTGCCTTGAAGTCCCATTAAATGTTGATATTGCTAATGTGGTGACATGCTTTATCATATTAAATCAATATGTCATCACTCATGGAGGAAACACATAAACTTGATCATGGATGCCATCTTGAATGCTTGAGCTTGATCTTTCCTTCATTGCCTTGAAAATGCCTGATTGCTTGCTCAGCTTGCTTGATGATAATTGAATTAGGATATGAGAGATGTATCAAATGAGGGGGCAAGACTTTCTTTTATACTCAACCTCACGAAACCTATTGAAAATTTGAAAAAGGTTGATATCAAGAGCACTTTCTCCCTCAAATTTTTTTGACTATTAGGGGGTTCGAATTTGGGTCCCTTTTGGCTAGACCATGGCATTAGGTGCCAAAATATAAGGGGACTAGGGAAATAGGATAGACCTTTTGGGCTAGGAACTAGGTCAAAGAGCCATAAACAATGTCAAGCCTTCAGATTTGGCATTGTCCTAAGTAGAATTAGTTAGGTTTTAAAGGCATGAAGGGAGAAACACCAAAGTGAGCCCAAAATTAGTGTGAATTGTATGAGGATTCAATTTAAAAAACTACATTTATTCTATACTTTAGCGAGAGTATGACCTCACACTCATACTCTTTTTGAAGTATAAGATAGCATCAAAAGACTTTCTTCAAGAAAGTACTAAGATCCCAAGGACTTAAGATATCGTCAGTCTAAAATATCAAGATAAAAGGAGCACCATGAATAGCATAAGTTACACACATGGAGCATGTAAGAATGAAGAAGAGATATGTATTCTAGGTCATGCAAGGTGTTTCTTACTATGAGCCATATGAGAAGAGAAGAAAAGAGACATGACTTCTTGGTCGAGTAAGAGCTGCTAACTATGAGTCATGTTAGAAAAAGGAGAGTTAAACTAGTTTAAAAAGGTGTGTTATGCTAGTTGACTCTAGACATTACAAATAAAAACCTCAATTTACTAAATAATTTGACAAAAAGTGGCTACAAAATGGGTTCTATAGTGTGTACCAAACATAGATTACAAAAAAAAGCCTCATCTTTTAAAGCAATCTAGAAATGCAACTGCAAAATGGGTGTTATAGTGTGCACCAAGCATATCATGGTGTGTGATCAAAGTGTACAAACCAAAATTTGTGGTGTGTACACAAAGTGTAACATATAGAGGAGTGTATGCCCCCACGTTAAAGCGATTGTGCACACCTTATTGGGAGAAATTGATTTAAGGTAGCATACATACGTCTGAAAGAAAAACACGTCACAATAATAAAATGCCCCTAAAAAAAGGCAAACCACATGTAAAAGTCACAAGACATGAAAGAGCACATAAGGGACACACTATCTCAAGTTAATATGTGTTTCAAATATGTGTTTTTGTTGTCATTGATGTCAAACTTGTTGATCCAGATGAGCAACTTGGTTACAGCCTATGGTTCGGATGTGGTTCGGTATAATGTAGTTAGTGGGATTGCATTGTGATCA
Source organism: Cryptomeria japonica (assembly GCF_030272615.1). NCBI lineage: Eukaryota > Viridiplantae > Streptophyta > Pinopsida > Cupressales > Cupressaceae > Cryptomeria > Cryptomeria japonica. The sequence continues at coordinate 731,079,533 of NC_081407.1, read as the reverse complement.
AGTGATATATGAAGTCTATTTGTGGTTCTTCCAAAAGGATTTTAATGATGTATCCTAAAGTTTCCAAAGCTTTGGTATTGGTTTATTGGATTCATAGTTGGCGTTTAGATAAGTGTGACTATTTCAGTGTTAGTACACATGAACATGTTGCATTCCTATACCTGCTAGTATTTTAGTGATGGGGTTGGGTTATTTAGTGTTAGTTGATGCTATCTTTGGCATCTGCAAGTACTCTTGATGGTTTGCATTGAAGATTGTGTAAATTTGTGGTGGTGTGCTTTGACAGTTTTATCTTTTGCACTTGATCTATAAAGTTTTGGTCTGTGCGGTTGCATGTGGATCTATAGGTGATGAATTAGGATGATTTGGAAGGTGTTCCAACTTGGTGTAAAGCCTCACACATCTCATTTTCCCTTTCGGATTCACATTGGAGTCTGTTTCTGGTCAACTATTTTGTATTTACACGTTACACTTAATTAGGTTGACCTTATTGGTGTTCTTAAGGTTGCAATTGTTATATAAAGGATGGAATCATTGTGGAGAGAGAGAGATAAGTTGTATGTGTTGTGCAAAGTATATGTGAAGTAGTACAATGGTTTGGAAGTGTTACAGAGCATTGATGAAGACATTTTCAAATTTATTTTAAATTTTGAATTATGATCAACATTTCAATGGATGCGGTTCTCTAGAGTTCAATTCTATTGATGTTTTTATATCTAGAGTATTGTATCTTTCCTCGAAAAGAAATCTTCAGCATTTGCAAGTCTCTTTTGTATCTTTCCCTAAGGTTGTGTGTATTAGCTTTGCAAGTCATCTTAAGGGTAGTGAGCTCCTTGGCCTCTGCTCTAAACTTTGTAACTCGATTATACATATAGTGAGATAGTTCTCAACATGTTTTTTCCCTGTTTGGGTTTTCCACGCAAAAATATTGATGTTACTATGTGGTTTCTTTTGTGGTTTAGTATTTTACTTTCATGCATAAAGTATATGGAATGAATGATAAGTAAAAAGGTTAATTCTATTTGAGTTTTTATATATGTTGATTCACCATTCCTCTTAGCATCTGGTAGTGTTCAACAATATGTACATCAAATAAATTATGTATATCAATTATGAAATTGTATTGAATTGACCTCATCACCCTAAGGTAGTGAAATTACAAGCACAATGGAAGACAAGCACATAAGATGAACAACAAAATCCTTTTTAGGTCAACATGGAAGAGACCAAAAATATCTCAATGCTTTGCACCATCCCCAAGTAAACAATACAAAAGAACATTTACAAAAAGATCACATTTATGACACACCATGCATACAATATATAGAAGCATGATGATACAAATAGAGGAATGTTACAATAGGGTTGGTCCCTTTCTTTCCTCATGCCAATAGAGAAACAAGGGTCATCCAAAGAGAGATTAACATAACTCAAGGACATGCCAAGGATCAAATTATGTGCAAGAAAACACAAAAGAGAATCTACTACACAAGAGAAAGGTATTCCCCTCTCAACAAAACCATTAGCTTTGATAACAAATGTTGGGAAAAAAGGTGAATAAATCTTGCAATATTAACTTCTTACAAGATTACAAATCTGAAACTAAATCTAAAATGAACACGTGATTGCACAATTCAGTATAAATATAAAATCAATCATATGAAAAGAGAGACCAGATTTACGAGGAAAAAACTTTTTAGGAAGAAAACTCCATCAAAGAATGAGAGCAAGTATATTGGTATTGTTCAAAAAAAAGAACACAATAATACACTTTAGTACACTTCTCCAAATGATCCTAAAACTACTTGGAAACCTTAAATAGACTATGTTTTATTGATGATTAAACAACTATGCCTTGGCTTCATTTTTTAGCTAAATGAGAGAGGAAAAACCATTGTTGTTTTCCCAACACAAGGGGCCAAAACCACTTGAAAAACCCATGCCTTGGAGAATGAATAGCCAATAGACAATATAATAATAAATAACTCTTCAAGTGACTCCTCATGGGTACCAAACCCAACACAAGGGGCCAAAACCACTTGAAAAACCCATGCCTTGGAGAATGAATAGCCAATAGACAATATAATAATAAATAACTCTTCAAGTGACTCCTCATGGGTACCAAACCCAACACAAGGGGCCAAAACCACTTGAAAAACCCATGCCTTGGAGAATGAATAGCCAATAGACAATATAATAATAAATAACTCTTCAAGTGACTCCTCATGGGTACTTAGTCTTTCCTTATGCATGACCCTTCATGTCTCAACATGGATGTGCGAAGAAGTCCATTTTATCCATTTTTAATTTATATTTATCACCTCTTCATGTTCACCTCTTGAAAATGCAATTACAAATAGCCATAAAGTACAAATATTTAATATTTTCTCACATATCGTAGGGAACACTTTCCAATGAATATGGAGACTTATGAATGCCTTAGGATTACAACATTAATGCCACCTTATCCTAACATTATCAATAATAAATATTCTTACAACACAATCACTTCCATTCTCCTATTTTCCTCGATCGTAAAAGTACCTATGTACATGTGAAAAACCTCCTTATGCTTCCCACTTGTCCTTTATTTCTACAAATAAATCTACATTCATCTATTACTCTGATTCTACATCCAAAAGGCTAAATTTATAGAATGGTAAGAGCTCCAAAACCACCAATAAATATGCACAAAGAAGCCTCTTGATTCCTCACAACCAAAATCCTTTGATTACCTCTACACAACTCAAAAAGACGTTGATTTTGTCTTTGATACTTTTCCTCCAACTTTGGCACCCTTTCTTGCAAGATAAACATTACACTAAATGCAATAAATGAAAGAATACCAAGAGATGCATGTTGCCTCTTCCAAGATCCCACTTGGAGAGGCCCATAAGTCACTCATTTGTCCACTTCCCAAGTCGTTAAATATTTTTTATTCTAGACATCGATAAGTAAGGAAAATAATATTAAATAATCATGTTCACAATCCACTTTTACCACTATTAGTGGAACCCATCACCGCTTATGAATGTATTACAAACTATAGTGAGAATTAAATATTATAATTTATTTTCCTAATAAATCCTAAGTGCATTAGGACACTTTCCAAGGATGTTGGAACCATGTCATAGGATTTACAAGGTAGATGGAACCTTAATCCCAATAGTAGGATTTAAAAGGTAGATGGAGCCAATGTGAAAGACACTAAAATTTTGCATGTTTGTTGTGGCACATAAGTGAAAAAGGTGTTAGGACCATTCTTAATAAAAGTTGGTTGATGGTATTTTTGATTATTTTTGTTCATAAAAATGATTTCTATGAGAATTATGTGTTTGGAAAATATAATTGGTCATCATTTAATAATGGAGCTAATAAAGCTAAGAAATTATTAGAGATAATTTATTCAAATGTGTTTGAACCAATGGATGTTGAATCTTTTAGAAAATCTCAATATTATGTTACATTCATTGATGATGTCTTGAGATACACTTGGATTTATTTTATGTATGTTAAATTTGAGATTTTCACTAAGTTTAGAGAATTTGAAGCCTTAGTTGAGAAACAAATAGATTATAAGATAATGGTGTAGAGATCTAATAATGGTGCTGAATATTGTTCTAGAAAATTTCATGAGTTTTGTACTTGCATGCATATATTTTTTGGAATAAAACTACACCTTACACTCACCCAAAAATGGGCTAGTAGAAAAATGAACCAAACTTAAATGGAAAAATCTAGGAGAATGTTGAGTGGTGTGAATCCTGATAGATGCTTTTGAGTAGAACCTATAATTACTAGTTGCTATTTGGTTAATATATCTCCTTGTTTAGGTTTTGTTGATAAAACTCCTCATAAGAAAAAATGAACTAAACTTGAATGTAAAAATCTTGGAGAATGTTGAGTGATGTGATGCTTGATAGATGCTTTTGGATAGAAGCTATAAGTACTACTTGTTATTTGGCTAATATATCTCCTTGTTTATCTTTTGTTGATAAGACTCCTTATAAAATGTGGATAGGTAGAAAGACTTCAATTTCACATTTAAGAGTCTTGAGGATTATGGTCACATGCCTTGAGAAAAGAGATCGAAAATAGATCTAAAATCTCAAAAATACTTTTTCATAGGTAACAATGAGGATTTAAAAGGTTATAAACATTGGAATTCTCTAATTTGAAATACAATTTGTTCTAGAGATGTGATTTTTCAGATATTTTAGAGCTTATTTAGGTGAAGAAAAACCAAAGGAGAAAAAAAAGACTAAAACAATGCAATTTTAGATAAAAATAGAATAATGAGAAGATGCACATGTTGAAAAAAAATTAGATACATCAAAGGATGGAGAGGAAGAAAAACGTTTAAAGAGTTCATATGATGTGCAAGATGAGCATGTAGAAAAACATGTAGATCCCATAAGGTCCACAAGATAATATAATCTAGTTGACAAGTGTTCGAGTGAAAGGGGTGTTTTACCTAGCTAGATCATAATCTAGGTCCTATTCGCACTAGTTAAGTTTACTCAAGGTACACATAGAAAACTTATCACTTTATGTTTCGAGTCATTAGATCAAGACACATAATAATCTTATGCAACCCCATGTATCACCTTGGCCTATATAACCAAGGTGTTTAATTTGATATAATAACATCATTATCTTATTATTTGATCTCTTTAGTGCATTCATAGTAGTTCCTAGATCTTAGATGGCTACAATCTTCATCCAAATATTGCTAGTATAGAGAATTTTATACCAACTCTTACATGGTAGTAGAGCTCATGAGATTGCTTCTTGTTATTCCTAATTGAGAGATCTAAGTTGTACAAATTGAAAAGTATGCTCTTCTCTAGCAATGTGATGACCCACATACTCAAAAAATATTGATAGAATATCATCTTTGGGGGGCCTCTCTCTTTGTGACTTTGTATTGTAGGTTCATTTTGGAGCTTATTGGTTTAAATATGAACTCACCATTGAGTTCAATGTGTCCAAGAAACCCATTATTTACTTTTTTTTTGGTTTAAATTAGATATTAGAGGTCTATCTACAAGGATTTGAAGTTTGGAGGTGGTTTCCCTATCTAGAAGGAAGTTGCAACTTTGAAGCATTTTGGTTAAAAATAGATGCTACCATCATGTCCAAAAGGAAAAATCATCCTAAGATTGATTATCAATTCTTCAAAACTAAAACTTTTGCCAAGTCCATTAGGAAAATATTTCCCCTCTTTTCTTGTATGGATTGAATTGCAAAACATTATTTGCACAGTCAAGATTATGATGGTGTCACCATTGCACTAGTCGCTATATAGATCGAATGTCGCTTGGTGATTAAAAAATATTAATTTTAATTAATTTAAAAAAAAAAAACATTTTATACACTACATATATAGGGTAATGTAAAGCATACATAATATGACACAACTTTATGCTCAAGGATTTCGCCATGGTAGTTAAGTAAGATGGCCTACCATTGGCCCCAACTACTAGTGGAGATAACCAACTATCATTGATTTAAAATAATTGTTAAAGAATAATATGTAAAATGATAATATTTTGTATTATCATAGCTTTATAATTTTTCATGGTGTTTAGTACTCATTTTATCACTTGTGATTGATAATAAGAAAAGGTGCTTGTCTCAAGACCTGATTAGCAAAATTAGCAGCATCCTACAACTTCTGGCCATCTAAACTATCAAATAGGGAAAGACACTAGCATCCAACTCTAGTGTCCTTTCAATTGGGACTTTTGAATTTCCAGATAGGTTAAGGCACTAGTGTTGAATTCTAGTGTCCTCCCAATTTGGCCCCAAATTCAAAATTTGAGATGTCAGCTTTAGGCCCTTAACAAACATACTATTTTTGTCATCTTTTTCCAGAAATTTGTTTGTGAAAAGGTGTTAATTGCATATAAAAGCAACTCCATTTCTCATTTACAACACCTTCTAAAATTTCCTCTCTGAAAATCCTAATAATTCAAGAGAAAGTTAAGAATTTTGAAGGCATTATCAAGCGTATAGTAATCTGTAATCAAACTATCACTCATTGCTTATGATTTATCCTTATTATCATGATCTACTAACTTCTTGCAAAACTTAAAGAGAGCAAGTCATCATCACCTTATATGAGATTCAAGAAAGGGTTTCATGCCTAAGGTAATCATTTCAAGTTATGTTATTCATTTGTGTATTCTCTTGAGGGATATTAATAACATCCCATATTGAAGTGGGATATCAACCACAATAACATTCATAGTATATACTTATCTCTAGGAAATAAATTATCATCAAATCGATTCATAGTACCTACTACAAGTACTTCCCTAAAATCCACAACAAAATATATGCCATATGCTTTGTTAACTTGCAAGCCCAATTAATTCATAATAGCTAAAGGCCTAACTTTAGAAGAATCACATGAGTCTATCATGCAATTATTAACCAGCTTATCATTTAAGAGAAATGCAATATAAAAGGATTCTAGCTAAGATGGATAGTTAGTTAACGTAGTTTTTAAATAGATCTCTAGAATCTCATGTAATTCATCTTCAACATCATTCACCTACTCCTTAATTTTGTTAGAGTGATGCTTAGTTTTCTTCCTTTAGTTACTTGTAAGCCTAGTTATAAAGGCCAATGTCTTACCTTTATGTTATTCAATTGTCATATAATAAGGGAACTATAAAGTTCATTTGAGACAAAAATTGTGTCATATCGAAAGGAACATGATTTTGCATATGAACAATAGATAGGTTCATACCCGATACAACATTCTTACTGTCGCAAGGTGTGCGCCCTTGGTCTCCTTGTGTTGTGCAACACAACGCTTGGGTTTGTGACATGGCTTAACCACCTCCTGTGGATTCTATAAGTCTAGTGGTTATCGGACATTAATAGGTCAATCTTTTGGTGCAATGGAAACCACACTTGTAACAAGTGGTATCAGAGCTTGGTCATAGGTTCAAACCCCTCACTTGCGCTGGGGGGATTTTTGCAAGATGTGTGCCCTTGGTCTCCTTGTGCTATGTAGAGTAGCGGTTGGGTTTGTGACATGGCTTAACCGCCTCTTGTGGATTCTATAAGTCTAGTGTTTGTATCAAACATTAATAGGTTGATATTTTGGTGCAATGACAACTGCACTTGTAACAGTTACTTTTTTCACAAGTTTGAGTTGGTTTGGAATTGTTTGTTGATTTATCATTTGTGGTTGAGGAATATTTCACTTCAATATTGCTATTAATTATTTGATTTTTTTGATTTTATGAGTTCTTATCCTTTTGTGTTATAATCTTGGTTGTTGGTTGTATTTCTATTTTTTTATAAAATTTTGGAATTGCTTCATGAACAAGCTAGCAGCTTTTCCTAAATCATCATTTTGAGTTTTACTTCTGAGATTATCATTACTTTTGACTTGGACAATTGTAGCAAATATCAAGGCTCTTATTTCTTGATTTGATGGTCTCATCAATCCTACATCAAGATTGTATGAATTAGGCTATGCATACAAAAATCACTATCCTCTTCATCAGAGAACAACTGTTGAAATTGTTTTTTTTAATACCTTCTATCATTTATATGAATTTGTGTACCTTATTTTTTGAGGAAGAGAAGTCATCTTTCATTTGCACAAGCTAGTAGACAACACATTAATTTCATCATCTACATTATTATGAGATTCATTGCATTCATCACAAATATTAGCATAATTTTGAAAATACTAATCTACCTACATTGTAGTAGTGAAAGTAATTTACATACCATGAACCAAGGAGTATCATATATCATGTTAACATTACTTTCCTTCAAAAGTGTAGCATTGTAAATTGTACAGCTTTAATTAGGGTGTCCAATTCATGCTTAGTTAGCACTCATTTTAGTATGTCTCATTATATTATGCATTATAGGAATTCTATATGTAGTTTAATATATTAATTAAATCTAAGTCCTTTATCAATTTAAATCACATAACACTCTATAAGTTGGGCCCTTGTTTCTAAGTGTACCCTTTTATCATTTAATCTGGATCTATCCTTAATCCTACCCCAATTGCAACTTACAAAACACATTCCATATATCTATACATCATGGTTTGAGCCATTGAGCCAAAATTAGCATTAGAACCCTATTATCTTGCATCCCTAAAAATTTGGGAGAAATTTGTTGAGATCGGGACGGTTACACCCCCTTAGTCCTGCACTTTTTCCTCAAATTTTGGGAGGATAATGTGGCAGTCCTAATCAATTCAAATATTGCTCCATGTGAATAAATAATAAATCTAGTTCAGCTTTTCATCAAATTCAAACCTAAGATTTCATATATGAGGCAATTTACTTCCTCATTTGTGATAACTTTTGGGCATCTTTGGAGAGCAACAATTATGCAATTGAAGGTATCCTAATGAAGTGAAGGTATTATAAATTAAAGGAGTCTATGATTTGCAAATCAATTAATTCTTCATCAACAACCATTCAACCATACAAGCTTTGAGAGACATTGGAGGATGATAGGGAATCACTTATTGATGATTAGCTTGTACCTCTTCCTAAGGGATTTGGTATGATTTCATGTTGTTCTTATGTTTGTACCATTAATCTTAAGATCTACATCATGTTTAGTTTCAGATTTAAATTATTTCTTCAGATCTACATTCTAATTGTATGATTTAAAGTATTCCAATTCAATCATTATCATTTAGGGTTTTTTCCTCTAACACATTTGAGTAGGATTCCAATTTATATATTAGACACTTTATCTCATAGAAATCATAGACGCACTTAAGAGTCATGAGAACACACAGATTATTCCAATTTTGACCAAGACAAAGGGGCTTACCAAGGCAAACCCCTATATAGTCACCACCCTGTCATTTTTCATCTTGTAGGTCCTACTACACGTACCAAATAGAGCCGAGAATACCACAACAACATCAGGAGATTGTCTCAAGCCTGCTCCCGGGATTTACACCTGATTTCCCAGGACTAGGGCATTGGGGGTGCCTCTATCCTCATAATTCCTTAGTAGATTTTACAAGTGGCTCTTAGATAGCTTCAAGTTGTAGATTCACAGACAGTGGCTCATACTTAGAAGACCAAAGCACTTTGAGTGTCCCGGTCCTACAGATTCAACTTCACATTGCATTTACAAGTGCACAGTCAGATTTCCTACTCATTTCTATATTTGTTACAACATTTATGTGTGTTTACTGGTTAATTATGACAACATAAGTGTTCATATACTTCATATTTTAGTCTTATTTTTGTATTGTTCCAACATAACTCTACAGTTCCTTCACTTTCTAAAGCAACAAAGGAATAGAAACCCTAGAAGTGTCATTTCACTCTCTTTTACAAGATTTAGTCAAATACGATCACTCCTCTAGGTGATTTTGTATTCCAATGTTCATGTGAAAGTGGATCTTGGTCTTAGGTCTTACCTAGTTTCATTTTCATACCATACAAAAGGATTGGGAGTATCTATGTTTAATGGACCCTTCTAAGTGTTGTGAACAACCTTTCCATTATGCCATATTGTGTTATATGGTTGATAAGATAATCTAGGCATATTTCCTATTTAAGCCTTCCTCTCAGGAGGTAAACCTTTTTCTATTCTAGTAATTTTATAGCTCAAATATTTTAGAGCACTTATCACTTTATCCGACTTATCTTCTGATGTAGATGCTTTATTGTGTTATAATTTGGGATTAGGGATCTACAAAAGCTTAACATCATCTCTCTTGTTTAAATTACTAGATTCTTTTCTAATATTTTAAATGTGTGCTACTGTTTTATATGAATCCCTTAAAGACTATGAATTTTTTTCTCTAAGCTCATATCCCATCTTTGCATTGTATGCATTACAATACAAGACCGTGCAATTTGACTCATTTGGTCCCACATATTGAGGAATTTTACTGAAAACCTTGGTAAATATAGCAACTGATTCATTGATTCTTTAATAATACTAGTGAATTCATTTATAACAAATCTAAGATTATTTTTATCGCCATACTACTCTTTAAATATTTTTTTGAATTCATTTCATGAACTTATACTTGCATCAAATAAATTCTTATACCAATAAATAGCATCATTAATTAGAGATTGCATGAAAAATTTCATAATTACATCTTCATCTTCTACTTCAAATTCATCCATAAGATTGAGAAATGCTTTCAAATGATCTTCACCGGATAATGCATTATTTCCTAAAATAATCATCAATGCTACCCTACTATCATTTTATATTTGATTTGGGTAACTCAAGATTCCAGTGAAATCTAATTTTATGTACATTTCCATATGCAAAGGTATTCTTCCCAAAATATTTCCTATTTCTTGATTACCTTGCATGTTCTAATTTATATTTTCTTGAACATTATGATGTGGATTTCCTTGCAAGTTTTGGTTCATAACATGGTTTGCACCTCCCTGTGAATTATGCATATTTCCAATACCTTGTCCCCCTAAACCCATAATATTTAAATTTTTTTTAATTTGCAAATGGGTTAGGTTGAGTATTTAGGTATGCATTTGTATTTTGCAGGAGAAGAACTGGAACTGAGGTAGTATATGCAGGTCTTAAATCCTTAAAACTTAATTTTATGTCATCTTTGATCCATATGACTTCTAAATATTCTAACTTATCTTTTAAATAATTTACTTCTTGCAACAGTTCATCTTATTTTGGCATTTGTATCCCCGATGATAAGACCTTATTAGATCCTCGAACATTTTCCACCCTAGCTGATGGATTTACACACCTATTTAGATATCTTCTTCCATCCATATATAGGGAAATGTTTATACTATTACAAACTAGGTAGGATATATCCCAAAGTCACCACCCTATGACTTAGGGTTCAATTTTCTTGCTTTCTTTGACTAGATTAGGGTTCTTTTCTTGACTACTCCCAAGAAGATTCACCAATCTGTTGGTGTTTCCAATTGATTACTTGATTATCTCTATAAAGTAGCCATCTTTAGTCCTTGATACTTTTAGATCAGAAGTCAATGAATAATAGAGAATTATTTTGTTCTCCTCAACACTGCTAGACCTGCAGGGTAACCCCTATATAATATTTAGAATATTGATCCTTGTATTTTGTAATATTGATCAAAGAATAAATGTTCTCACAAATTTTATTCAAGTCTGAATGATTCTTAGTCAAATTAGTTAATTCCTTAATGACTCTTTATTACACCACCTTGAGAATAGGTTACAACTTGAACATATTAAAAGGAATTAAAAATTTGTCTTGTATTTTTAGGGTTTTAGAATGTAGGTTTTGGATTAATTATATTCTCAATTAAGTTCCTATCCAAATTTACAGATTCAAACTATCACATGAAAATGTCCATCAAAACTTCATACTTAGAGGATTTTAACTTATCACTACCTTACAATGATACATCCATGAAAGGGTATTATCTACAACCTTGCCTAACAATCCCTTAACACAACACACATCCCTCCATATCATATTTAAAGCATCTTTAATCTATTAGTTGAATATAAGATACACCATATAGATAAGCTTAGAAACCCTTGATTTCTTTACTTAAAAGGAAAATGCATGCATTCAAGGAGATAATTTCAAAGTGTTAGGGTTTTAGGGAAAACTAAAGCAATAAACAATATTAAATATAATGTAAAATAACAAAAGAAAAATAACAAAACACAATAACACAAAGTTGTAATGTGGTTCACCCAATCTGGGCTACATCCACCAAAGAAATAGTCGTCCACTTCTTTTCTATTATCCAATGAAGAGAATTACAATATGATCTCTTTTACATTACACAACCAGTTATTTATAAGCCTTTTTGATGGTTTACAAAGGTTGGCTTACATAACAAAACCCTACGCAACTCCTTTATGAAATAATGTGTAATTTTTGGCTTTGGGAGTGCTTCTCTCGAAACTCCCAGCTAGGGGCATTGTTCCTAGCACTCCTACCAAGAGGATGGTCCCCTCGATCCTTGCAGGAGGGGCTTTACCCCTTTGCACTCCCTCATTAAATAATCAAGGAGGAAAATGTGGCTGAAATAGTTACTAAAATTTAAGCCCAAAAGCATGATCAGTCTCCACATACCAACACAAAGAACACACACATAATTTTTATTTTTTGTTGTTATAGCGCTAGGGGTATCCATGCGACCCAACCCAATGCCCAACCTACATTACCTTAGAATTACATATTGTCAAGTTGGGGTTTAGGAAGGGGTGTGCTAAGGCAAGACTAACCCCCTTGGGATCTACCAAGTCGCCCACAAGCCAGGTGCATTAGGTGAGTCCAAGATTCAGAGTCAAACCTGAGAAAATGAGGAGCAAATCCATGACCCAAGATAACTCTGGTGCCTATGTGGGCTTAAAGATTTTTTCATATTAGCTTCAATCTAAATTAAAAAATTTCATACAAAGTGTTCCACTTACATGTAATTTTTTTTTGCAACATAAAAATAGTCAGTAGTCTTATTTAATATATCCTAAAATTCTAAAATTTCAACTAGATTTGATCACATGGTAAAAATTTGATCCCTATTACAATATTATTAGTCCCTTTAATAGAAAAGGAAAAACATGTCATCATAAACACTTAATAATGACTTTTTGCTTTACATTTTTTACTTTTTATCTTCAAAAAGCTACACAGGGACTTGTGCCCATTATAATATATGATATTATATATGAAATAAATTAATAGATCACATGCTACCAATGAAACGCTCCAATCTTGATGATTGAACTGCTTGCTTGAACCAAAAATGTTGCACCGCTTTAAAATTGCTAGAATCAAGTCAGTTACTAAGTTGAATTTCATTTTTTGAAATATCATGACCGATTAGAATGCAAATATTCTTAGTCAATATATTTCTCTTTCGAAGAAATGAACATCTTATCAAAAGGCCATTGGAATCTTGCACTCTATAAATTCTATCTTTATGTGTTGCATATTTGGCATCTAACATTTTATTGGTTTCCTTACTAGAACTATCAAAAATCATGTCAACGGAAAATAGATCATTTGTTGCAACATTGAGATTTCCCATATTCAATTCATTTTATTAACTTAGAAAGGATACTAAATACAAGCTTCTTGTATTTATTTCACCCTTCCACTGATCTAAGGGTTTCATCTCATTCTGTTCATCTCTAATTTCTAGTAGAATATTTCTCTGAATTACATAAATAAATTTAATTTATGCTTTCATTTCTTATCAAGCCTTAACATGAGAGAAACTATTTCTTCAAGAATTGTCATCATCTCATTTATTTATTTTATCTTAGGATAAGCCCGGGGATAATACCTGGATACTTTGGCTATTTTCTTATTGTTCCAGTTCTTGCAATCCATTTATATTTTATCTCCTTGACATTTTCAGTATCCAATCATGTTTAGCTAAGGAAAAATTCAAATCTACATATTCCATGTATGTATCATCTACCTTGCTCATTGTTTTTGATAGCCCATGGTTAACCAAATTGGTCACCACTTTTCCAGTTATCTACATTTTATTCTCTTTGATTACCTTTATTTGTTCCTTCAATTCCTTTATTTCAGAGAGCAATACCTCTTGTCTGATGTAAATTCTTTAAATGAATTGTAACGGCCTAAGATAATAGGAATAGATGCACTTGTAGATGCCAATTCTTTAAATTTCAATTAGTTATTTTCAACCACCACCCTTATATATTTTTCCTTTAGGGCATCATTATTTGCATGTAGCTTCTTCACAAATGTCTCACTTAATAGAGAAGTATTGACTACAAAGGTTACAACTTGGGGAGAAGGAGTATCAAATAATCTCTTTATTATCACGTATCCTCTTATATATTCCTTGTTATTGACCACATTTGGATTATGTGTGTTAGGGACCAAAGCCCAAATTATGGTGCAGGAGCACCTAGTTCTTGTTCAAATTTTGATGTAATTTTGGGCCAAGTAGATAGGGTCTAGGCATAAGAAAGTCATTTTGTGATGTAATAAGGTCTTAAAAGACCATTTATGATGTTTTTAGGGTCATTTGGTTTCAAATTGGAAAAGTATGTAAAATGTTGTAAAAGATGTCAAGAAATTGTCAAGTTGTCAAAAATGAAAAGTTGTCATGTTAAGAATATGAAAGGTCAAGGGTTTTTATTAGGTAGTTGAGCGGTTGGAAGGTGGAAAAAAATTGGAAAGCCTTGTAACATGGTTAAATATTCCTGGTGTGGTCATTTGGAAGAGAGAGTAGTATGTGGTGATGAAATAAATAAGAAACCCCATTTTTTTCTCTATTCTTTTTGAGAAATTTGCTACTCTTTTGTTCAATACGACCTGTATGGAAGTGATGAGGGTCTGAATCTTATATGGTTATAAATATAATTTAATTACATAACTTTTTCATTCTTACCAGGTCAAAAGAAAAGGTCATTTAAGTTGTCTAATGGTCAAATCTTTCCTGTTGCCCAGTTTAGAAACTAGGTTTTTTTCAGCGTGGCAATCCATTTTTTAGGGTTATCTTATGAATAAACCCTCTCCAATTTTGACATATGTTGTATAAATCCCAAATGGGTATCTAAAAATGGTTTTATGTTTCTTATATGAGCCCTTTACTGAAAATTATGCCAAAAAAATCGCTTTTGTTGTACGTTTTAGACCTAGGCTATGTGAAATCGGTCCAAATTTGAGTCAAACATTCCAAAGGATTTGTATGATCAGATTGGATATGTTTTGTGTATCCAAAAAGTATATTCAAAACCATTCCCCTTTGATGGATATCAGGAGTGTGACTAAAGATATGTCAGATTTTGTCTCTGGATAGGGCTACTAGAAACCAGGACATGCTATGTGAAAATTATGACAGTCATAGAAATCAGTGTTTGTGGGAGTTGATAAGGCATTGAAATGTTGTATTGTGTGGATATAAGGTGTTCCTAGTATTGGCTGAGTCTTGTGAACATTAAAGCCTTATTTGCTACTTGTAACCTATAAGGCAAGGTGTCCTTGTGAAGGGAAAGCATGAAGTTTGGGAAGTGTCATGGTGATGGGGTGTTTTGAAACAAACCTTATGAGAATCCCTATTCACTATGAGACATTAAAGTTTCAAGAAGGCTGTCATGTAAATGAGAAGTGTTCTACATGGTTACATGATTGAGTCTTTGAGCCCATTGTTGTGAAAAATGTCTACTTAGTATTGATATGCTTACATGGTTGTGAACTTTGAACCCCACCTACTGCATCAAATTACCAATGTTTCAAATCAAGGGCTAAACCCTTACTTAGAGAATACTTGTTATGTTTGTTCCTGAGCACTATAGACCTCTTGTTATTACTCTCTAACACTATCAAAGACATGTGTAGTAGTTATATCCCAATTGGGAAGCAAGAATATAATTGACTACCTCGCACCATCTATCTGCCTTACTAAGGTGTGATATTCTCCACTCTTAAATCCACTTACTCTAACATATTCTTTGAAATTTCATTTCATTTAGAGGGATCATCATTATTCTTACTTCCACTACTTTAATTTTATTCATCATTTTTGGCCCTTATTATAAAATCTCTAAATTCCTAGGTCTTGATGAATTCTTCATCCTCCAAAAATTGTTGACAAGCCAATGCCCTTATGTCATTTGCATTGTTAGTAGCCACCTTTAAATAATCTAACCTTCTACTAGCAGGCATGATAGGGACCATGATCCTTTTTAATGAATATTATGGCTCCAAAACTTCTTCCTTTGCCACTTTATTTGGTTGATATTCAATTTCTACTATCTTAATTGATTTGCCTTTATCCTTCTCTAGGTCAATGAACTTTTATTTTTATGGCAAGCTACTACTCTTTTGAGATAAAAATAACAAGTGAGATTGATTTTTTTGCCCTTGAAGTTTAATAGTGGTAGAAGGATATCCTTTTTCCTTAGGTGGAGTCAAAGGCTTTGCATGAGAAAGAATTCTCTCATTTCTCAAATTTGGGTTCCTCTCATCAAGAAAGGAACCAGGGAAAGAAATATCCTCTATTGTCTTCATTTATCATAATTTAATTATACCTAACCATTTCTTTCTTTTCTCCATTACCTCCTCAATGGTTTAGAAAATTATGGTAACATCCTCATAAAAAAAAACTTCATACACAAAGGGAGGTCTTCTGATACTTACCCTTATGTGATTGATAAATCCTTTAGGGTCAAAACTTATTGTGCACTCTTGCATCATCCAGCAATATTTTTAAATTGGATACATTTGATCCAATCCATCCTTGTTGGATGTTAAAAAGTCACAAAATCTAAGAGATATGGGTAAGAAAGACCCCTTCTTTTTTCCTCCAATATGTGCCTTATTTGACTCATTCAATTTCTACATAATCTCCAAAAAAGGATTCCTCCTAGGCACATATTTAGGAATAATATGAGGTCAATTATTGCCTTTGGAGTTGTTGGTTGAAAATTTTGTAATAAGAGGATTCTTAAAAAATGTGCCTTTCAACCACAGTATGATGAGATAGAATCTCTCCTCACAAAGGGATGTTGCCTTCTTTTTGCAATCTACCAACTAGTATCTATTTAACCTCTATCTTATAAACTATTTTTTAGGGTGTTACAATCAGTATATTTTCTTTCTTTAGAATAAGTGTTTATCTAATTCTCTTACTTCAAAATGGATTCCCTCCTTTTACAACAAATTATAAATTATAACACTAATTTCAACAATGATAACTGATATTAATTTTAGTCAAACGAAAGAATACCCAAGAGATGTACCAACAAATCTACAATAACTAAGAATCTTCATAAGACCAAAGTCTTGCATGGTTCCTCAAGTGACTCTTGAAACAAAATTGTGGTATATGGATAGCACAAAGTCTATTTGTATATATCACAACTTTAACTACTCTAAACAAATAACCAGATGTAGCACAAAGTCTCCACCTTGTTATCAATCACAGAAAAATAGCTTCAGATAGAATACTATAGCTCAAAGTCTACAATATTATACCCTTTATACTACTTAGTCTAACAACCTCATACACTGTACAATTCAATCCTTAAAGATAATATGACAAGAATGACATAAGGAAAATCTCACCATAAAATAAAGTGAATCCAAGACAAATATTGGCAAACAACTCTATTTCTTTATTGACTAAATTTTGAGATTTCACTTAAAAGAATAAAGTCTTAGAAAGCTTTACAATTTGATAGAGTTTAGATGCATTCGGGAAAGATGATATCTACAAAGAATCCCCTCATATTTATAGAGGAGAGATTATGAGCAAAATGAGGGGAAGTTGCAACTATCTTTGACTTATTCAACAACAAAGTCCTATTTGACATTGACTTGTGTTGTTGGTACATGTAATAACAATTTTACAATTCACATGTAAAATGTCATAAACAAATTACATAATGCAAGGTAGCTTGTCTTTATTATCATCATCCTTCTTCAAAAAATCTTCATATCATTGCAAGGTAGCTTGTGCTTCAAAGTCATCTTGTCCCAGTGTGTAGGACAACACATCGAGAATGAAATTGTAATACTAAATTGAATAATCCTCAAAGTTAGAAAAATTTCGCCTTTTGGATCAAAAATTGTAAATCGGGTTTTTAAAACCCCATTTGCACCAAGGTAGGTCAAACCATGCAAATCAAACTTTTCAAAACCCAATTTGCACAAAGGATAGTGCACACTATGAAATTGGTTTTTAAAACTTCATCTCCACTTAAGAATGGATTATACATGCAAGTTGGGTTTTGAAACTCAATTTGCACATAGGATGGACTTTTGGTGCAAAACATGTTCATTGGGTTTCAAAACCCAATGAACAATTTGGGAAAAGTGTTTAGGAAGGTTGCACATCGAGTTTTAAAACCCCGATGTGCATGTGTAATGCAAAGGTGCACATGAGATTTTTAAAACCTGATACATGCATGTGACAAGTACAAAGTGATGTAAATCAAGTTTTAAACCCGATTTACATGTGTATGAGGAAATGCAGGGAAAGAGCACATCGGGTTTTAAAACCTGATGTGCATATGGGACAAGAGAGGGAAATATGAAAATCAAGTTTTAAAACCCGATTTACACTTTGTGCAACATGGATGACCTACAATTTGAGTTTTAAAACCCAAACTGCATATGAAGGAATTTCTCTAATTCCTGAAAAAAAATGACTTGCAAAAAACGACAAGACAAGAAGAGGATCTGATTGAAAGGACTTTTTGAGGGATCAAAATACATGCGAGGGTACTTGAAAAAGGCCTTGATGTGCATGCTTAGAGGACGTGGGCTATAAAACAGACAAATTTCATAGGGGTTATCCCACAATTGAGCAAGCTAAAAGTGGACATAATAGTTGGCTCTAATTAGGGAACTTCCTTCGACCATTCTCTAAAATAATTGAAGGGAGAAGAATGCAAAACTCTAAGTGCCTTTATCCGTCCACTGGGCTACAAAGTTAGGAAACAAAAGATACTGAAGAGAAAAAGGCTGACACAACTGACTAAAATAATGTGCTTCAACACTTGAAGGAAAACACAACTCAACTTTGTACAATTGCATTTATTAGAAAGGAAAACTACCCTAACCTAGATTAACCAACAATGGAAATTTTTTCAAATGAAACCATTAAGTGGTACTCCATAGTAGCTACCCTTCTTCAATAAGGTGGAATGTGTTACATGATTATAGGAAGCCAGATAAAGATGAAGCACAAATTTTTTTACCATAAGTTTTAAAACCCAACATGCATGTGAGACAAGAGAGAGAAATAAACAAATTGGGTTTGAAAACTTGATTTGCACTTTGTGCAACATGGATGACCTGCAATTCAAGTTTTAATACCGAAACTGCATATAAAGAAATTTCTCTAACTTGTGAAAAATAATGACTTGCAAAAAATGACAAGACAAGAAGGGGATCCGATCGAAAGGACATTTTGAGGGATCAAACTATGCATGAGGGTACTTGAAAAAGGCCTCAATATACGTGCTTAGAGGACATGGGCTATGAAAAAGATAAATTTTGTAGGGGTTATTCCATAATTGAGCAAGTTGAAATCGGAGATAACAGGAATCTAGGCCTATTCTTCACTAAAATGGCCTAGAAGAATTCTTACAAAATATTATTCAAAATTTGTAAAGTTGGAATTATCACAATTTCTATCACAAATATATGTCCTATAGTTGATAAGAAGTGGGTTACAATTTTCATCAACTTCTTTGACTTGCAAACTTCTATGTCATAAACCCATTCCAACTTGTTAAGCAATGTGACACAACAAGGAATATCACTTGAAATCAAGTTTCTTTTTATTGGCCTTGATGGGTACCATTTTCTTATGCATATTTTTAGCCATGTAAGAAGAAAACTCATACTCTGTATTCATCGTCAAGTCTTAGATGTCTATAGCCATGTACATCAGGTGAATTAGCATATTTAATATCAATTTTATGATTTTGGATTTGATCGTGTATGAACTATTTTTAAACATCAATATTTCAGGTCATACTACGTGATCCATCTTCACTATGACAGAGAGTTCAAGGAGTTGAACTCCTTGAACTCTCTTTCATCCTGATGATGGATCATGTAGTGTGACTTGGAACGTTGATGTTGAAAAATAGCACATACACAATAAAATCCAAAAGCATAAAATTGATATTTACATGGATTGTGGAGATCTAATAGCACTAATGGCATAATCAATTTTCTATCTTCTCCCATCACCTGCCATAGAGTGTGGTATGTCTTGATAAAGTAATCCTCAAAGCTTTAGAGTTTTGATAGATTTCTTCTTTTAGTCCTTAACTCTATGCTTAGGAATGTATAGAGACCTTTATACACCCCTATATGTTTGGTACTTATCTTTGAAGGAATAAAAATGATAATATTTTAGCTACGAAATTGAGACCAAACACATCTTAAATGAAATCCTTTGGAAAGAAAATCATTTCCATTCCATTTTTTGCTAGGATCCTTCTTAAAGGTGCATCATATCTCCTTGTCATAGATTTGATAAATTCAACATCGACAAACACATTTGGCACCATTAGTTTGTCCAAATCCAATATCCAAGCATTAAAAATAAGAGGGTGAGCTAGCATCTTTATATACTAGTGCTCGAATTATTACCACCTAGTTACTAGCAAATTTGCATCTTTGCAACCTCGAAAATTGTCAATTAGCCTATCATTGGGACCTCCTAGAACATAAACATTAGCATGCCTCCTTGATGATCCAAGAAATCATATTATAAAGTCTTCGTCAAGACTCCTCTTAGAAGTAGAAGGATGTCCAGTTGATTGACTCATTTTGCACACACTTACAGATACTTAAGGTTTATAAGAACAATTAGGGTTTCACAATTCACCTCTATTCCACACAATTCTTTAATTGAATCAAATTATAAATTAGTATTTATGAATTGACAAGAATAAAATTTAAATTCAAACAAATTGAACTTAGAATGATCACTTACACACTAGTTCACAACAAACCCTAGTTTTAACACAAACTTTATAAAGAGCTCAAATTGCTAGAAAAACTCATTAAAATGGTCCTGAAAATGTATTTATTTCCCTCTAATAGCTTAAAAGATGACCAGAACCAATCATTTTCACCATTAATTCTTGTGTTCTTGAACAATTGAGTCTATAAATAGTCGCTCTCAACTTTTAATGTGCCATTGATTTGATTATATTGCAACAAGATCAATAATCAGGATTAATGCATTGTAATTGAAGAAAACTTCACCTACTTTGTTTTTATTTAGATCAATCAAAATATGTCATGTGAGAGATCACTTTTCATGGTAGCCATCAATCATTTCCATGCATCAACATTCTGCACTCTCACAATAAAATTTGGGACCCACCACTCTAAAATTTGGGGACTGCAATAAGCTCTTCTTTACTTAATAGACTCTAAGAATTCTGACATCTTGGGGTCGTGCAACCAATAAAATGATGTTGAATCAAACATAGCACTTACACTTCATTTTTAAAGGATGGGGCCTATTGGATAGATGACAACATCACAATTTTGACAGAGTATGAATCTCTAGAACCAATGAGTGGGTGATAGTTTTTTATTTCATTTCTTATCATGTAGGCCTTCAAAACTTATGAAAAATTAAAATCAAACAAGGCCAACCAGTTACTATATAAAAGCGATGGTATAAGCATGACTTTGAACACTCAAGTTCATGACTTAAAAGTGGGAGACCGAACAAAGCAAGTCAACTAAAAAATATAATGTAGGGTCTAGGCTTAAGGAAGACTTTGTAGGAATTAAGGTTTTCCATACTTAGGCATTTTTTTGCTAGGGCTTAATGGACCAATAAACCTAAGAAATTTGCAAGGGTTCCACCACACTTAAAAACATAGAGGTTTGTGAGTGATTTATTATTTGTTAATAATTTATTTCTTAATTAAAATGATGTAAATTTTAGTATTTTTCATATTCCTTTATACTTTCATTATATGGCCAACAAATTCTTGTTTTTATATTTGTAGATTGGGTAAACTAGAGAGTGACATTTAGATACAATACAAGTCTACAATATTTTGGTTGTACAAATTAAACACTATACATGAATGCCCATGTAATGTACTAGCATCATTGGTAGTGATGTTTTATGTTTGATGATACGTTCCTTATTTTTATTATTTATATTTTTGAAATTAGGCTGTCAATTTTGTACTTTAAATTCTAGTAAATTAGAGTTTTCATTCTTGGTTTTAATGAAAGTGTTAGCTTAAATTTTTCCTTCTTTATTTTGGTGAACCCACATTTGCACATTTGGAACCTTAAAGATACCATTTAAAAAAAAAATCTCCCAAAAAATATTTAAAAATATCAATTTTTTTAGGGTACTTTTCATACCCCATGCCATAGTCCTGAAGGGAAAATACAATAGCATTTGATTAGATTCATCTACAATTTTTTAAAACTTTTTCTTTCTCATTTCAAAATAAACTTCTTTGCTTCTTTTCTTGCATCACTTTCTAGATTTACTTAGAAATTTCAAGATATTGTATTCTATGCATATGATAGTGACTTAGCTCTTCTTATGTCACCCTATACTTTTGATCACTCTCCTAAAATTGCTTAATAAAAAGAGGATGAAATCAAGGATCACTTTCTTAACATTACTTCAATTTCTTTGCATTCCAATTATCTCCCTTTTAGTGATGCAATATTATTAGATGAAGATTCTCAACTCATATTGGATCCTCCATGGGTCGATGTTGAGTATATTCTCTTTCTTTTTCTTCTCCTATATCATGCATTCCTTAACAAAAAAATCATGGAGTTAATGTAATCATTATGAATATACTTATCAAAACCCTTAAGTTGATGTTAGATATGCATGGGGTCCCTTATTTTCCCCAACCTTGATCACTATTTGAGGTATTTGGCAACCCTTAACCTTCTAATTTTTCTCATTTTGTTCAATATAGAAGTGAAATGTGTCTATGAATATTGATTATCATGAGGTAGCCCACACATGTAACACTTATCAAAACATGTATATGTTACTCCTATCCCTATATCCCTTAATTAAATCCTATTCTTCTACCATCTCTTCATCATTATATTGAGAATTATAAAGAGTGTGATCTTATGTTATCCCCAATTTTTAACTGTTAGATAAATTGGGGCAACCCTACAAATTCTTTGCCTATTTGTGGTTTTCCAGCTCCATGCACACTTTTCGAGGTGACTTTGTTGCCTCGACTGTGGTCATTCCTTGGTCTTTTCCCTTGTTTTTGTTTAACTTTGAGTTCAAGGTGTCAATCGGGCCTATAAACCCGATTTACACCTGTAGTCACATAAATTTGTCCATTTTAATTAAATGAATATTTACTATTTATTTGATTAATAACCCACTACCCAACAGTTAATTAAATTAACATTTAATTAATTCATCCTCAAATCATTCTCCTATTAATTAAATAAATTATTCAACTTATTTTAATTAATTCATTAAACCAAATTCACAATCAATTAAATGAATAAATCCTATTTATTTTATTTAATCCCCTTTCCTATTTTAAATAAATAATTAAAACATTTATTTAAATCATTAAACCACCCCCCACTTGCATTCTCCTACAAATGCAAGTTGCAACCACAATTGAAATAAATTAATTTTATTTTAATTTAAATCCTATTTTCCCTCAACCACCAAACTCAATTGCAATCCTAAATCCCCTTCTAGAACCTTCTAATCACTTTCTAACCATTCCTGATTAGCCTAATCCATCCCCTAAATATTGTCACATTCCTAAGCAACTTGGAGTCACTTCTCAAAGCCCTCAAAGTCTTTGAAAAGCATTTAAAGCTTTATGTGTTCAACAAGCTAACCTCTAAAGTCTTCCAAACCACTTATGGCTCTTACATGACCATTAATGGCTCTTACATAACCATTTATGGTTAAATCCACTTGCTCTCATGGTTAGAGACTTTACCTCTAAACTCAATCCTCATTTAATCCATGTGTTGTCTCAAGAATTTATTGCTTTGACCATGGTTATCCTCACTAACTCTTGTACAAGAGTTTATCCATTGGATAAACGCATTATTCCTTGAATAATGAATTTATTCACTCAACTAAACATTAACCTTACCTCCCAAGTTAACCCTCAAGTCATGTCAAGCATTTAATGCTTATTCCCTCTCCTCTCAAGCCTCCTCATGGTGACACTTGTCAACATGGGATTGGGTTGAAAGTCTCACATGGATTGAATATCTTTCAATCCCAACCCTTGTTAAGATTACTCAATCTTAACCCTTCATTTCCCCATTTCTTCTATAAATAGAAGCCTTCTCCTCAAGCAAAGGGAAGCATTATAGTATTGTTGCTATACTGGTATGAGCATAGAGATTTTTCATAGCATCACTATCTACACTTGCATAGCATTTGTTTATCACATCCTACCATCTTGAATTTCCATATGACATCCATGACTAGTGCTAAAAGCTAAGAGCTACACTCATTTGGGACTTGGAGAGGGGATAAACAAGGGAGAAGCATCAAAAGGCATCATGGAAGCATCATAGGGAGGCTCTTCTCCTTTCTTTTGTTTTGTCAAACTTCTTTCATGCTTTTTGAAATCTCTTTTGATATGTTTGGAATGGTTTTTAGTTCTTTGTTTTGGTTTTATGGTTGAAACTAATTTATTAACATTGAACTTTTTTGTTGCCTTGTCCCCATTTCCATGACATCATTTGGTAAACCCGATGTGAATCCAACACTTTTGTAACTTCAAAGACATTTTTTTAGGTTTGTGAGCCCACCATGTGCACTAACTTTTTTTGAATGTTTTAGTTGTAGATTTTCTAATATTTTTTTTGTGCAGGTTTTGGAAGGAGTTAGTTTAAAACATTTTAATTTCTTTGGTTTAAAACTTCATCTTTCTTGTTTTTCACAAAGGGATAAAAATAAATTCACATTTTCTATTTGGTGCAACTAAAACAAACTCAACTTTTTCATTTGGTGCATAAAAAAAAACTTCATCTTTCTTGTTTTTCACAAAGGGATAAAATGAACCTTTAGATTTTCTATTTGGTGCAACTAAAACAAACTCAAGTTTTCATTTGGTGCATAACAAAGAACTTTATCTTTCTTGTTTTTCACAAATGGATAAAAAGAACTTCACATTTTCTATTTGGTGCAACTAAAACAAACTCAAATTTTCATTTGGTGCATAAAAAGAACCTCACATTTACCTTTTTTGCTACAAAGGCTACACGACTTTATTTTTGTTGACCAGGTTTGCTTTCCAAAAGTTTGTCAAGTGTCAAACATTTTGATATCTTGGTTAAAAAGAACACCTGATTGTTGGAGCAACATCTCCAAATAGTTAGGTCACATTGCAATGAAAATCAGTTAAAAAGAACAAGTGTTTTTTGTGATTGGCACACTTGTGCAAATTTTGTCGAGTGGTCCTACTTTTAACACACACTATCCTCTCCCTTGGCTTTCGTGGTCCTAGGTGAAAGAGAAAAGTGTTAGTAACAATCAAAATTTTATCTTTTTAACAGAGGTCTGCCAAGAGACACATCACTCTTGGGAACGACCTTGCGTGGTAAATCCTTCGAGCCGCTATAGAAATCAGGTGTGAGTGAAAGCTGTAGCCTTGGGTATAGTTGTTCCTACAGTGTAACTAGCCGAAAAGAAAAATGGGCCCCACCACAAGTTACAAGGCTCTTAAGTGAGTCACTGCAGAATGAGCTTATGTCCAAAAACATTGAAAATTACTAGACGCATTTTTATGTAGAAACCCACTCGTTCTATTGATTGAGAATATTTGTGATAAATTCAATGCAAGAGCATAGATGGTTTTTCTCCCAAGATACTCACCATACATATTTCCTTGAGTAGAAACATAGCTTTTTGAAAGGCTACTTGTAGCTTGATAAAAGTGGTGACTCCCCCATCATAGGGATCATCTATTTGTTATACTTGTGCAAGACTTAGTATATCACATCCTTACCCGCCATGGCGGGATTCATAAGGTATGTAGTACCAAAGTTGAAGAAATATCAAGATGTGGGCTGAAATTATCGCAACTGGCCATTTGACCTTAGGGATAAAGTGTGTTTGAAGTGTCTTTGTTTTGTGTCAAGACCAGTGATAAACTGAGCCGACTTTAGGATTTTAGAAAAACATACTCAAAAACATTTGGAAAAGGTGTCAAAAATTCCGAAGATTGGGTTGATTTAGACCCACACACTTATTTGTGTCTTTTGAGGCAACATTCTTGTGTTTGTGTGCTTGCTCTGTTTTCTTGTCAAAGAAAATCAAAACCAATTCAAAAACAAGTATCCATCCAACACAAAATTTTCAACACCAAGATTTGGCAAAAATCAAAACAAAGTATCAAACTATATGACCATCCTTCATATTTTGAGAAGGAAGAATCTTCATCAACATATCAATTTGAAGAAAAGACCATTGAGCTCAAAGGATTTCATCAAAAGAAGGAAATTTTTCTATCTCAGACAAATCTTTGTCTCACATAGAACCTTCTTACGTCACATGTGTCTATATCTTCAAGGAAAATCCAACAAATTTGATCAAGAGTCTTTAAACCACAGAGCTTTTACTCAGTATAGAGCTTTGAGTTATCATAAAAACAAGGGAGGCAAAATCAATCTTGCCTTCTTTCCAGACATTTGCATCACATATAACATAGCTCGGGAAAAACCACCAACCCCCGAAAGAGAAGAGGAAGAATTTGTCTCATTTGTAACATAGAGTTTTTATTGAAGTTAATATTTCATCCATTCTAACATTCATACATCATCAAATCATTCCAACTCTCAAAACATAAAGAGGTCTTGTCCTAAGTTCTTTTTCGATATTGCTTGAATCAAACACAACACATCACTTTTTAGAGTGTCTCTACATCTAGGATAAACTCATCCTAAGAGGCATTTCTATGCAGGTTAAAACTAGTATATGAGTGCATCCTCTCATTACTAGGTAGTTGGGTCTGTAACATATCTCAAGCCTCTCTAAACCTTACCATATCACACATTGTCAATCAAACACAACAAGCAATTCACAGAAGGACTTTGGTAACATCTACCTTTAGTGTTAGAGATCCATATGCAAAACACTTCACCAAAAATTTATCTCTCATTTCATCACCAACTCATAATCATTTTTACCAAACTTCAACAATAACTTTTAAACAAAATGGCTCAAACTAGATCAAGGTCTAGACAACTAGAGATCGAAGAGGAAGATGAGGAAAATATCAATGAATTCCAAGAAGCTCTTTGAGGAAACACAAATGATGAAATTCTGAGTACTCCTACTCCTGCAACAATAGAAAGGGCACAACACAACCCCATCTTCAATCGACTTTTTGACGAAATCCTCAAGAACAACGCTAATGCTCACTTTTTAAGACTTGCCCAAGAGGGAGCCAAACTCCCCTCTGATTTTGATACTGCACAATTAAGGCAAGCATTGGAACACCATAGTCGTAATGAGGGTGGAAGAGGTCGAGATAACTTTAGATATGACCTTCATCAAGAAAATCCCCCACCTCCTCCTCCTCCTAATGACATTGACATGTTGAGGCAACAAGTCAAGAATTTAGCCCAACAACTCGATAGTGGTGTGAAAACTACCCAGTTTTCACTTAATGATATTTGTCCCTATCCCTTTGATAGGACTCTACATATGCCACCTTTTGCACTAGGGTTTGAAACACCTTGGTTCAAAAATTATCAGGGAAAAGGAGACCCTCACGATCAAGTCTGATAATTTCATTCAGCTTGCCTAGAAGTGGCATATGAAGACACATACCTAATGCACCTCTTTCCTCAAAGTTTGGGAGGGACAACCACGCAATGGTTTTCCTGACTAACTTGCTGCATTAGGACATTCGAAGAACTGGTCCACAAATTCATTGCACATTATTCACATAACATAGAACGTGATGTCACCATGGTCGATCTGTGTAACACCAAGCAAAAACCAGAGGAGCTATTTTCAGCTTTCCTTCAATGATGGCAACAAATATCTAGCAAACATTCTCTTCAGTTACCTGAACGAGAACTAGTGGAAATATTTATTTCCAACTTGAATGAAGAAATGGAATTCCATCTAGACATGAAAGGCACATAGTCCTTTAATGACATGATCACCCAGGGTTTAAAATGTGAACGGGCCCTCATAAAAAAGGGACTTATCAAAAAATACAATGAACCAAAAGATGCCCCTCGCCCGCGCTTCAACAGTGATAAACCTAACTTTTGGAATAAAAACAAAAACATCGTTAATGACGGGGTTGTAGATGCAAGGACTATCTAGAGTGCACAACCCGTGGTCCGATTTGTGGGACAAAACCCCCCTCAGAACAACACGGTTCATCCCCCACCAAATCAAGGACACAATGTACTGCAAGAGGAACCAAGGCAAAGACAACAGAATTATAAACCAAAACATACATACACTCCCTTAGGGGAACCTATTGAAATAGTGTTACGTCAATTGGTCTCGTCAAATCTAGTGACTTTACCCAAAACATCTAATTACAAACCTCAGGTCAAACCTCCATGGTGGAGGGATAATGAACATTGTGAATTCCATCAAGGGAAAGGGCATAAAACAAGTAATTGTCATAGATTGAAAGATCTTGTTCAGGATCTTATTGACATAGGAGAGATTGAAATTGAAGGACATGACCCAAAAACCACGAATAATGATCATCTTATGTTTAAAAATCTACTTCCATCACAAGATCAAAGGGGTCCTTCCACTTTAGGATGAAACACAGATACCAATGATTATACGCGAGCCGCTTATAATTACACTATGAATCACCTATATGATGTTGATGAAAAAATTGCAACCATTACCATCAAAGCTCCAAGCTCTACCTATAATTTTGTTATGCATCATAGCAAGATCACCATTAAAGCAGCTCCACAAGGCACCACCTCCATCCCAAAATAGTACAGCCTTGTGGAACAATTAGATAAAACACCCGCACTTATATCCATCTTAGAGTTGTTGTGCCTATCCCCATCTCATAAGACAATCTTGGATCAAGCTTTCCAAGAGGCGTCAGTCCCTGCCAATTTAAACACGGATCAATTTCAAGCTATGGTGGATAGTCTGAGGTCATCACCATGTCTCACTTTCTCTGAAAGTGACAATACATCCTTCTAGCAACCTCATAAAGCCTAACTCCATATTGAAGGATTTATCAACCAACATAGGATCAAGTGAGTCTTGATCGACAATGGAGCAGGCCTAAATATCTATACACTACAATTGGTCACAACATTGGGATATGCAGTTGAATCAGTGGATCCCCGTAAAAAGATAACAATAAAATCCTATGATGATGCAGAGCGTTTGTCAAAAGGAGTAGTTGTGTTACCAATCCGAGTGGGTCCAATGGTGAAGCACATCATATGTCAAGTTCTGGACCTTCCTCTGCCATATAATTTTTTGTTAGGAAGACCTTGGATACACGCTATGCAAGCCATTCCATCTACCTATCACCAATGTATCAAGTTCCCTCATAACGGTGTAGATATTACAATCCTGGGTGATACAAACCTATTTGCATATTGTAATAATATCAACCATCAGCCAGAGATCACTGTTCCTAACAACAGAGAAGCTATCCCATCCACATCATACGTAAGTTTAGACTCTCTTTCCAGTTCAAACACCACTATACCCAAGCAAGAGAAGCTAAAAATTAAAATGACAGAGGAAGGTCCTGGGGAGTACAATCTAAGCCAACTCTTTTGTGTTGGGCAACTACCCACCTCCCCTAGAACTCATTGTAAGCCTCAAAGGTTACTTCAAGCACCATTGGTCAAGCTAACATGCACTTTGACACCTTTTATCCTTGGAAAGAGTCAATAAGAAGAGACCAGAGATGAAGACTTAGTAGAATGGATCTATAAAGACCGTATCACCATGAAAACCCCATAGGATAAACTTCCCATAGATCAATATGGCAAAAGCCTTCTCATTATGCAAAGAATGGGTTATGATGGTCGGAGTACTTTGGGACCTTGCAAGCAAGGACGCCATGAACCGTTGCAGCCTAAATTAAAGCCTAAAGATCACTGGATTAGGCTTTCAAAAGGAGACTCTTCCTAAGCTCCGATTCAAAGGGAAACCCAACAAACCTCTATATCAGCCTAAAACACTAAAGAGGTCGCCTTTGACTATATTAGCAGCACCAAGCACCATACCAACTGCTCCAGTGAGGCTAAAGATCCCAGCAATATCATCCATAACACTGATCATCCCACCAATCATGACAACAACTCCATCAACAAGAAAACACCGCATCAACAACACCATTAGCAGTATCAGAACCCCCAGCGGTATCGACAATGCTGACAATTCCATCAAAAGTAGCAGATCCAACAATACTGATACTCCTAGTATCGAGTTCACTGATTCTTATAATCCTTCCTGCAATACTAACCATTCCATCTCCAAAGGTACATAAGTCGATGCCGATTACACAAGCAATGTTTAATTCAAAGGATATCCTGGTTTGGTATAGTAATTGGATATTGGAAAGTGACTCAGAGACTGACTCACATGAGTGAGAATTTGATTCCATCCAGCTCAATACTTCAGATGAGGAAGATGCATCACCCCCTCCACCTTGCAAAGAAATCCCTATTTACAATGAAGCACATATCAAAATCTTGAACTGGAAACACCTTCCACAGACCCTACGTCACATCCTATGCCCGATTCTGATAGGGAGAGTACCATCAATGACCTTCACCACAACGTCTTGACCCTCACTGACACATCTTATGGACTTAACCTGATCGATGAGGTGATTCCCATTATCCATCCTAAACTCATCGAATGGAACCAACCTAATCCCCCATGCCTGGACCAATTCCAAAATGATGAGGCAATCTTTGAATTTTTGGAACTACGGGATAACATACCAAGTGGGGATCACAAAGTTGGATTTGCCATCGAACTTAATAGTGCAACATACTTTGGGGTGGATACCAAACCTTTCAGCTGCAAAAATATTACAATAAAACATGGATCTTCTAGTGAAAACCACACTGTGGCACTGTTTGATCCCAAAAAAGTAAAAAGAAAGAGCATATCCAATGGTGAAAACCTCTCTGAGGTGCCTAAGGATAAAAGGTTTGACATCCTCCCCTCTAGTACACATCAGGAACAATCACCGATCCTTATTGAGGAAACAAAAGAATTCAACGTGGGGACCCTTGAGACTCCTCACCACATACACCTGACATCTCTTTTAACTCTAGAGGAATAGCCTAAGTTTGTAGAATTCTTCCAGAAGCGTCAGATCAACTTTGCATGGTCATATGCAGATATGCTTGGGCTTGATCCTGATTTGGTCATGCATCATCTCACCGTAGTAGAAGGAGCTAAGCCTGTCAAACAAAAGCTTCACAAGATGCACCCTCAGATTGCGGTACTCATCAAAGCAGAACTCAAGAAACTCCTGGATGTTGGTTTTAATAGACCAATTGATTATGCAGATTGGATATCCAATATTGTACCTATCGACAAACCAAATGGGAGCATCTATATCTGTATTGAATTTAGAGATCTAAACAAGGCATGTCCTAAAGATGACTTCCCCCAACCAAACATTGACATGATCATGGACCTAACAGCAGGACACACCATGCTTTCTCTCATGGATGGCTTTTCAGGGTATAATCAAATAAAGATCGCACCAGAGGATCAACATAAGATGACCTTCACATGTCCATGGGGAACATACTATTGGAATGTAATTCCTTTTGGTCTAAAGAATGCAGAGGCGACCTATCAAAGAGAAATGACCACCGTATTTCATGATATGATACGTACCACAATGGAAGATTATGTCGATGACTTATTGGCAAAATCCTTAACACGAGAAGGTCATCTAGAAATATTAGATAAAATCTTTGATCGACTAGAACAATATCATGTTCGACTCAACCCAAAGAAATTTGTCTTTGGAGTAACCTCAGGGAAGCTTCTAGGATAAATTGTCTGAAGCAAAGGCATTGAGGTCGACCCAGCAAAGGTTAAAGCAATCATGGGCATGCCACCTCCAAAGAACATTAGCCAGCTAAGGACATTACAAGGGCGGCTACAATCCATCCAAAGATTCATTGCACAACTAGCAGATAAGTGTCACCCCTTTACACACTTGTTACACAAAAACATTTGCTTTCAATGGAATGCCAGATGCCAGCAAGCATTCCAAATGCTTAAAGATTATCTCATGAATACACCATTGCTAATCCCACCAGATCCAAGTAGACCTCTATTGCTCTATATTTCAGCAACAAATACGGCATTGGGCATACTACTCGCACAACATAATGCAGAAGGGAAAGAGTGTGTTGTTTACTACATCTCTCGCACATTGGTCGGCTATGAACTCAATTATACACCTATTGAGCAAGATTTCTTAGCAGTAATCTTGGCAACCACTAAACTGAGGCACTACCTATTAGCACATAAAGTACAAATCATTGCTAAGATCGATCCACTAAAGTACTTACTCAGCAAAGCAGCATTGACAGGCCACTTGGCCAAATGGGTGACGATTCTAAGTGAATTTGACATCGAGTATGTAGACCGTAAGGCTATCAAGAGCCAAGTTATCGCAGATCAGTTAGCTGATGTACCTCTCATAAGCGATCATCCTCTCATTTCCAATTTTCCAAATGAAGAGATATTCATGATCATAGCAGCACAACCATGGAAATTATACTTTGATGGTTCATATACTCGACATGGCTCGGGGGCAGGCATTTTGTTTATCACACCTCAAGGTGATAGCATCCTAAAGTCTTATAGGCTAACTTTTTCATGCACAAACAACATAGCTGAGTATGAACCTTTGATCACAGGACTCTGACTAGCCGTACAATGGAAGCTAAAAGAGCTACAAGTATATGGCGACTCCCAACTAGTCATCCGACAAGTCACAAATGAATATCAGACCAAGGATGATAAACTCATGCCGTACAAACAAATGGTGGACAATTTAAAGGCATCATTTACCACTATCACCTTTGAGAAGATACCTAGAGATCAGAATCGAGCTACTGACGCTATGGCTACCATTGCATCTCTCCTAAATCTTCCACAAAATTCAACACGCTATGAGTTCTTGGTAGAACAACTTTGGATTCCTGCTTATGATATCCCTGAATCTGAGATGATATGTCACCTTGTCAGTTTCGAATCCCCATGGTATGGTGAGTTCTACACCTATCTCTATGATCACACACTTCCTCCTAACCAATCGAATAACCAACGCAAAACCTTCATTCGCCAAACTGCTCGATATACCATCATTGCTGAAACCCTATACCAACGTAGTCTTGATGGTACTCTCCTTTGATGTCTAGAATAGGATGAGATAACAAAGGCCTTGGAAGAGGTACATGAAATAATTTGTGGGACTCACTCAAGTGTTCCTTCCTTAGCAAAGAAGATCATGTGCGCTGGATACTATTGGCCATCCATGGAAAATGACTCCTACTATTTTGTTAGAAAATGCAAAAAATGCCAAGTTCATGGAGACCTGATACATGCACTAGAACATGAATTACAACCCATCACATCACCATGGCCCTTTTGTCAATGGGGCCTTGACCTTGTGGGTAAAATTCATCCATCTTCATTCAATGACCACAAATTCATTATTACCGCCATCGAATACTTCACTAAGTGGATCAAAGCTGTTCCATTTACCCAAGTCACCGGCAAGCAGATCACCTCATTCATCCTTAATTACATCATCTTCCGGTATGGTGTACCCATGTCCATCATCACAGATAATGGACTTCCTTTCAAAAATCAGGATGTCCGTGAGCTCTGTGAGAAATTTCACATCCAACACCGCTTTTCCACTCCTTATTACCAACAAGGCAATGGTCAGGCCGAAGCATCAAACAAGAACATCTTGAGAATCCTCAAGAAGACAGTCAATGATGTTGATCATGATTGGCACGTTCAATTGAATCCAGCACTATGGGCTTATCAAACTAGCATTCGAACCCCTACAGGAGCAACTCCCTACTCACTGGTCTATGGTGCATAAGCTATCTTACCTATTGAGGTTGAGATACCATCTCTACGGGTTTCCTTGCATAATCTCATAGATGATGAAGCATACAGAGTATCACGTCTTCAAGACTTGGAGCTACTTGATGAAAGACGACAAGTTGCATACAACCACATCAAGGCCTATCAGTAGCGCATGAGCAGAAGCTATAATCATCGCGTTAGACCTTGTACATTTGAGGTAGGTGATCTCATTCTTAGAGAGAATCCTCATAACCAACCAAATAGAGAACATCAGGGAAAGTTTGAGTCTAACTGGTTGGGTCCATATGTTATCACTATTGTATTTGGGTCCAGGGCATATCAGTTGGTCAATTCAGAAGGAGAACCGCTAGAAGATCCGATCAACAACATGTACCTCAAACGGTTTTATACATAGGCCGTGTAGAGCATCAGGCTCCATACATACCAAAAAAATACCAAAAACATTCAGATAACTGTCTTGAAGAAAATACAAAAAAAAAAAAAAAATAGTAAAGAAAAATCATGCATCCAAATGGTGAACAACCACTCTGATGGCACCTTGGGTAAGTACGATGGTGAAAACCTGGCAAACAGATGCCACTCGTAAATGCTATGGTTCCATTGTCTTTCAAACTTGTTGCGATCATATTCATTGCATCCACTCATCCATCATTCAAACCATGGCTTGATATTGACCTGCAATCAAGGATAGTACTTCATGCGTCTTGCATCTTGCTTTTTCATAAGTCATGTCTAAACTAGGGGCAATGCCTTTAACCTATTGATGGAAGTGGATTTTTGCATTACTTGTGATTCATTGAGTTAAACATTTAAAATTGTCTCACAAAATACCAAAAACATCCAAAAACACTCACAAAACCCAAAAACATCATAAAACATCAAAAATCAATCAAAAACGTGGCAACACCTTGTACATACACAACCACAAAAAAACACCAAGGAAACATTTTGAGTTACTCAAACGATGATCACTTATCAAATCAACCAAACAATCAACATAAATACGCACAACTATCTTAACAAAGACGCATCCTTCCTTACCCAAGACAAAGACATGATAAACTTTTCTTTGACAAGAAAATTTTGTTTAGGCTATCAAGTACTTGGTCAGTTTGATACGTTATTTATTCAATTATATCAGGTTCCTACGCTACTCTGGGATATCCACAAGTGATTAGAGTAGCCAGGATGGTTCCTAAGCATTGTTTGTGTATCTTTTGTGAATTATTCCAATGAAGTTCTAGGGCATGTACTAATGGTGTCTACATGGGAAGTTCACTAAGCTATGTGATCTTATGCAAAATACAATCATGGATCACTATGGCTTGCTGACTACAATGTATGCCTCGACCATATGAGCATGAACCATTATGGAGGGTCCATATTCTTTATTTATGCTGCTTGCTTGCAGGTACAATGCTCCAAACTTGGTTCTTACTGCCTCGTCCAAGATTGATACTACCCTTTCTCAATGATGAAAAATAAAGCACAATGGATCATCATTTCATCTCATCTATTTATATTGCATTACATTGCATATCACCCATCCATTTGATCATTCATTATTCATATTTACGGTTTTTTATGCAAGTATGCACAAGTTTGAATACGAGAAATTATTTTAAGAAGATTTGGTCTTGGATACAATCACGACAGAGTTCTCTGATATCATCAATGCATCATGCACATTCTCACCAACCTTGCATTCATCTCTCATGAACACATGGCATCATCATTTCATTAAATTAGTTGCATTTTACCTACATCTAGTGCATTAGCATTCACTTACATGTAGGTTCATTACATTCATTAAAGTGCATTTCATATCATTTAGGTGCATTCATTATCATGTACTTAGATTCACATTATTACAATCATTCATCATCATTTATCATCATTTAAGTTTGTTTACAATACATTCATATAGATTTATTTAGTTGCACGCATTTATTTTATCTATCCATTACTTAAGTGCATTCATCTATCCATCTAGTATATTCTTATACTCATTCATTTTGTCTTAAAAAGCTTTCCTTTAGGATTCATTAAAATGCATTCATTATCCTTTTAATTGCATAAAGGTGCAGTTATTCATTCCCCCCTTAGTTGCATTATCATTTCACTTAGTCATATTTTAAGACATTTAGAAACATAACAACAAACATTTGTCTCGACATTTGTTTATACATTTTACATGTGCATTCATTTAGAAATCATCACATAAACATTTGTACTTTACATTTGTTTATCCATCTTGCATTCATTTTAACCATCTATAAACATTTACATAAACCATTCAATTCATTGCATTTCAACATATCAAACATAGTTTCATATCATCATTGCATCAACATAAACACCAAGTATTATCTATTTCATAGTTAGCATCATTTAATTTTGCATACATCATCATCATGGCATTCCATACATAAAGTATTACAACCAACGTATCATACATATATTAACCTGGATCCACATGTTCGCATCATATTTATAGACATCATAAAATCATCATCATAAACATGCATATAGAAATCATCTTATAAACATATACATCTAAGCAAGTAAAACATCCATCTAAGCTAAATCATAGATCATCATCCTGCATAAATCCATCCATATCATCAACATGCATATCATCACAAAATATGGGATCTCCTCATATATCACATCATATACCATCTCGCAACAACATACATGTATCCGAGTACAATGATGTCAAAAATATTGGCTGCCAAGAGCCATCCAAGTCACAGTCCAAAATGACAATATAACAACATACATACAGCTCTCTCAAATGGCACTCTGGCTAGATGTTTCACCACCATCACCACCTGCTCCCCTAATACCTCCTGCACCACCTGCACTACCTCGTCGTTGAGGACCCATCACACCACCACTGCTCTGCATCCTCTGAGACCGCTCTAATATCTCCTGACGCATCTGTGAATAGCTCAGTGCCTGCCGACTGGATGGCACCGCCTGCTCATATAGACCCCACCAATAATCAACCTCTCCACCTGCCCTCCATAACTCCCTCGCTAATGAATCAGTTGACGACCCATGTCCCTGTACTCCCTCCAAGGCCCGAACTCTCTCCTACAACTGGATCACCCTATCAACTGCCTGATCTCTCCCGCAGCACTACAGTCAATTCTGACTCCTGTGCAAATAGTTGAACATCTCTAGCTACAAGCTCTGCCTCCATATCCTCTAGCCGAGTCTGCAAAAATAATATCATCTGATCCTGAATATCTCCTCCTCCACCTGTAGCTCCCTCTCCTCCTCCAGTGGCTCCCTCTCCCATATCCATAGGTGTCTCTCCCTCCCCCATATCCCTGCCACCTAATTTGAATCCTCCCTGCATCAAAGGCCTCTGTGACAGTCACAATGGTTGCCCGCCTCTCCCTCTTCGCTATAACCATCCACCTCCACCACCTCCAAATCCACCACCCCCACCTCCTCCTCCATCACCAAAAAATAACCTTTCCTCATCCAAGTAGGACCCATCTCTTGTTGACATTTACAGGTACAATGCTCCAAACTTGGTTCCTACTGCCTTGTCCAAGATTGATACTACCATTGCTTGATGATCAAAATTACGCGTTGTGAATAAGCCACGGATTGCCATTTCATCTCATTTATTTATATTGCATTTCGTTGCATATAACCCATCCATATAGTTGCATATAATTCATACATAGTAATGACAATGGATACTCTATTTTCCTCTTCTTCCATAGGAATGAGCCATAGGTCCTCCATATCTTCTATCTAACATTGAATCCCCCCCTCACCCTCCCCATCTCAGTAATCAACATCATCATAATCCCTTCATCGTTTCCCATCAATCCTATAAGCAAGCCAATTACTCTGTCTACACAGGCACATCGACTCACACACACCTAGACTATCAACAGATACTTTGATCAAGTATCTTCGGGTCTCAATAGGTAATCGATCATGGTAATCCTAAACTACAACAGACATTTATAATAATGACCTAGTCTCAACGGGGCTGCTATGATTCACCACAACCATCCATCACAACGCAGACACTATCAATTGATCAACCAATCAAACACAATCCAAATGGACAATTACATCAATTGTCTAAGTCTCGACGAGTATTTTGCTTCATATACCTTGACTTCATCGGGCAATTACATCAATTGTCTAAGTCACCAACAGGTCACTTTGATTCACTTACTCAGACTTTATCTTGTCCAAGCGAACAACTGACATCAACTGTCACGCTTTGACTCGACCGGGGCAATTAAACCAATTGCACCAGATTGTCCAACCAATTTTGATCAATTGTACAGTATCAATCAAAAGCACAAACACTACATTTGCACCATGACCCCATGTACTTTCGAGGCTTGTCATTTCCCCATAGTGACTCTGTCTCTCCCCAACTTCTTTCTCTTTTTTTGAGAGCGCCCAATTTTTTGAATTTTTTTCGGCCCATCTCTCGAGGGGGCATACCACCCACTAAATTAACATTTTTTGGGCATATTTCTCATACTTATCTTTCTTTCTTTGAAACGACGCGATAAAACCACATCGTCTCAAAGAGGGGCAAATGTACACACATAAATTTGTCCACTTAATTAAATTAATATTTAATTAATTTACCTTAACCCTCTTCTCCTATTAATTAAATAAATTATTCAATTTATTTGATTTAATTCACTTAACATAATTCAGACGATTAATTAAATAAATAAATCATATTTGTTTAATTAAATCTTCTCTCACATTTAAATAAATTAATATTTATTTAAATCCCCCAAAACCCCATCTCTCACATTTAAATAAATTAACATTTATTTAAATCACCTTTATCCTGCACCCACTTGCATTTTCCTACAAATGCAAGTTGCACAACTATTTTAAATAAATAAATAATTTATTTAAAATCCTATTTATCCTCACCCACTTGAAACCTTTAATGGCTTCCTTCTAGAGTCTTCTCACGCCTTTAATGGTTTCCCTTAAAGTCTTCAAACTCAATGGCTTCTTTCTAGAGTCTTCTTAAGCCTTTAATGGTTTCCCTCAAAGTCTTCAAGCATTTAATGCTTTATCTTCCTTTTTCTCATGTAAATAAATTAAGATTTATTTAAATAAAATCCAAAATTCACATTCACATTTAAATAAATTAATATTTATTTAAATATCTATCCAAATGCAAATTACACCATTTAATTGAAATAAATGATTTTATTTTAATTGAAAATCCCAAAATTCCTCCCACTTGCATTCTCCTACAAAATCCACTTGTATGCTTAAATCCCTTCTAGATTCTTCCAACTCCTTCTAATTAGCTTAATCCTATCCTAATCATTGTCACATTCCTAAATAAAAGGAAGTCACTTCTCAAAAACCTCCAAAGTCTTCAATAACCATTAAAGGCTTTATGTATTCAAATGGTTAACCTCTAAAGTCTTCCAAACCATTAAAGGCTCTTACATAACCATTTATGGTTAACTCACCTTTTACCTTTGGTTAGAGACTTTCCTCTAACTTAACCATCCTTTTGACTCATGGGTCTCTTCAAAGCATTTATTTCTTTGACTAAGGTAGCCATTTAACCCTTGCACATTCATTTATCCCTTGGATAAAAGGAATATCCATTAACCTAACCCTAACCCAACTCCCTAGGGTAACCATCATGTCCCCTCAAGCATTTAATGCTCCTTATCTCTCCTCTCAAGCCTCCTCATGGTGACACTTGTCAACATGGGATTGGGTTGAAAGTCTCACATGGATTGAATATCTTTCAATCCCAACCCTTGTTAAGATTGCTCAATCTTAACCCTTCATTTCCCCATTTCTTCTATAAATAGAACCCTTCTCCTCAAGCAAAGGGAAGCATTAGAGTATTATTTCTATACTGGTATTAGCATAGAGCTTTTTCATAGCATCACTATCTACACTTGCATAACATTTATTTATCACATCCAACCATCTTGAATCTCCATATGGCATCCATGGCTAGTGCTAAAAGCTGAGAGCTACACTCATTTGGGACTTGGAGAGGGGAGAAACAAGGGAGAAGCATCAAAAGGCATCATCAAAGCATCATAGGGAGGCTCTTCTCCTTTCTTTTGTTTTGTTAAACTTCTTTCATGCTTTTTGAAATCTCCTTTGATATGTTTGGAATGGTTTTTAGTTCTTTGTTTTGGTTTTATGGTTGAAACTAACTTATTAACATTGAACTTTGTTGTTGCCTTGTACCCATTTCCATGACATCAACACCAATTTTGAATTCAAGGTGAAAATTGGGTTTATAGGCTCGATTTGCACCTACATAAGTCCCTTTTGCAAAAAGGTGCAAATCGGGTTTGAAAACCCGAAATGCACCTTGACAAGCACAAATCGGGTTTACAAACCCTATTTTCATCTATTTATGACACTTCAAGTTATTAATTTTCTCTTTTTCTAATTCGATTGGGAGTCTTTCTCTTTGTTTTAAATCCATTTTCTCTACATTATTGGCTTCGATTTTTCATTCCTGGCTAAGCTGAGTTCGTGGGTGAAAGAGAACTCTTAAGATTTTACGGATTTCTTCCCTCATATTGAGTATGTTTTTGTTTCATTCTTTTCTCTTTATTAAGATATGGTCTTTGAAACCCTATTCTTTCATGGCATTGTCAATTAGGTGAGTGTTCATGTTGGCAAACCCAAACCCTATCAAATTTCGGTGGTAATCGAGCTTACCAACTCGAGCACCCACCTTTTTTCATTGTTCTTTCTATAGTTTGTATGATCATCAAACATTGATGTTCGGGTTTCAAGGCCCGAACAACACCACATTTGTGATGTTGCTCGGGTCTTTAAATTTGAGCATCGCAATATTTTTTCCCTTTGTGCAGTATTTTAAACTTGACCAAACCATGGTGGAGTTCAAGTTTGTGAACCTGAACAACACCAAATTTTGGTGGAGCTTGGGTTCATAAACCCACAATCCATCCCCTTTACTATTTCCTTGGTGTATGGTCGATGCGTGGTGGGGTTGTAGGCCCGCCATGCACCGAAAGACATTGCTAGGTGCATGGCGATTCTATGGACCCAACCTGCACTTCGCTCCTCTTATGCATTACCTTTGTGTATGGTAAGTTTACAAACCCACCTTACACTAACCATTTTACCTTTGTGTATGGGAGGTTTATGAACCCACCTTACACCATTATTTGAGATTTCCCCTTTTCAAGTGTATGGTGGGTTTATAAACCCACCTTACATTGTGATTCACCCATTTAGGTGTAGGGTAAACTTATAGGTCTGGTTTGCACCTGGTTTTGATTTGCACCTATTTTTAGCTTTTCCTAAGGTGCAGTTTGGGCTTATGAACTAAAACTACACCTGAGAACCACACTATACCAAAAAGTGTAATTTGGGTCAATGAACCTGAATTATGCCAATTGCACACATGTAAATAGGGTTCATAGGCCCAATTTAATTTTGAATTACCATGATAGAAGGAGGGTTTTTGAAACCCTAGTGACATCAAATGCATCTCATTCAAGAGCTTGTTCAATTCAAAATGAACAAAATGGTTGGTTGATTGCACTTCTCTAGTAATGATTGTTTTCCCCATGTTGCAGTTTGTTATTATACAAATGACAGAGGCATCTCCAAGCAAGAAGGTCATGAAGTTCAAGAAGCAAGACCCACATCCGATCTTCTCGCCTTTGTGAGTTTCATCAAATATAGACCAGATAAGGGACACTGAGATAGATCATGTGGACCTAGCCAAGTTTCTCAAGAGAGTTGAGCAACCTCCTTCAGACTACAAAATGGAGTCCATCATCAACAGTGGTAAACATTCAGTTGCGGCTTTCCCCATGTTTGCTCAAGATCATGAATTCGTCATGACAGTTGCGAGTCACTTTGACATTGTTAGCAAATGTGCAAAGGACACCATTGGTAAGAAGTTGATCAGACTAGATGAAGACTTCTTCGACACTATTTTCAAGTGTCCTAATATTAAAAAGTACTCAAATATCACTATGCAATCAGCTTAAGCCTACTATGATAGAAATTTTGACTGATGTAGGATGAATATTAATGAAAATTGGTTGAAGACCCCAAGGCTTACAATTGCGGCCAAAGACTTTTCCTAGAAGTGATATCATTGAAGAGGTCAATGATTTGGTTACTCTCTTGAGTAGGGTAAAAGGGATTCCTACCTCTAACACCTATTATGAATGGATGTATCGGTACATTCATGTCATCAGATTATATAAAGAGAATATTTTTGGGGGTAAGAAAATCAATGATGCAATATGTGAATAGCTTACCAAAATGCCCACCACTCAAGTTCTACATGACTTCCTACTTAGTGTATGCAACAACTTCAATGAGGTGTTTCCCAGGACTATCTACATCAGGAAATAGGAGATAGGCTGTTGTATATGAGTACTACTCTCAATTGGTGTTGAAGAAT
The DNA here is from genome assembly GCF_030272615.1 of Cryptomeria japonica. Classification (NCBI taxonomy): domain Eukaryota; kingdom Viridiplantae; phylum Streptophyta; class Pinopsida; order Cupressales; family Cupressaceae; genus Cryptomeria; species Cryptomeria japonica. Next base: position 731,037,482 of record NC_081407.1, on the reverse strand, counting down.
CATTTTAATCATTTTTGGAGAGTAAATGATGCTTTATTTGGATACCACATGTGCATGATGAACAAGGATTTGTACAATAGAACAATATCATATCATGCTTGGGAGGTAGTAAACGAAAACAAATTCATGTTCTTCCAGTTCCCCACCTTCACATATCTTAGAGTAGGGTGTTTCAATGGTGAACCCTTTATGCTCCCAAGGTACCCAACATATAAAATAGTTTTGATGGAATCAGCCCATCATATGGTGGCAGTTCATGAGGTACAATCAAGTTCCCATAAGTCAGGTTTGAAATTCACTCTGACCATGGGTAGATATTCCATCACTTCAGTCTTCAAAGATAGGGAAAAGGAGGAAGAGATGAGGAGAGTGGCCATGAGGTTCTTCAAGGCTCAAAGAGACTTCAACTATAGGGGAATGAGGAACAAATTGAAAAAGGCCTATGTTCACATTCATCGTATTGAATTTGTATGGGTTGATTGCAAAATAGAACATGATATCAGGAAGCTTGATTATTGTCGACTGACAATTGATCAAACTAGGGAGTTTGATCTTGCTGATATCCCAGACAACCTAGAAGAAGATGGTAACATATTTGACCTTACCTATGTTTAAAAGAAAGTCTCATATACCCCTATGCCCCTCATTCAATGGTAATAGAAGGAGTTAACCTCCATCAGAGATAGATTTCAAATTATTCTCGTGAATACTAATGTATGGCTTTCAAGCAAAGGAATTCAGTTGAAACCCTTTTCCTCCGGCTCTAATGATGATACGACTAGACATTTTGGGAGGAGATTAGAGATCAGAACAAAGAATAAGAAAGATTCCTCTATTCCCAGTAAAGCTCCTAGGTTAAAGTTCACAGTTGGGGCTCGTAAAAGAAAGGCTCAAGGAGAGCCATCTACCTCTAATGTCCCAGAGATGATAGAGTCTGTGATACAAGATGAACTTTAGGATGATGAGAATCTTGATTTACAGCATATTGATGTTGATCAACTTGAAGATGATCAAGAGGGAAATAAATGGCATGATGAATATGATGAAGAAGGACTACCACAAGAAGATAAGTCCCAAAACCCTAACCCAAGGTATCTCTTTCTTCTTCTATGGTGCATGCTCATGTTTCTACTTCTAAGTCAGTACCCTATGTTGTCACATGTGTTTCCCCTAGCATGGTCATTCACATTTCTTCTACTAGTGCTAGTGAGTCTGCTCTAGATACCTTGAATGACAATATTGAAAATGTTTTCTCCACTTTTCCAAGTTTATTTGAAGTTTCTGCCACTATGTAAATGACTTTGACAAGAGACAGGTCCTAGACCCAATGAGTCATCCCTTAAAAATCCTCCCGTGGTTGTTACTACAATGTCACCTATTGTGACTACTACCCCTCAAGAGTTGATGAATCCTTCTCAAGCTTTAACCACTAATTATGATGACTCTTCCTTTTCGCCATGGTTATTTTCCAATGTTCCCAAGAGAAAGAAATAAGTTGTTTCACTCGATGGTTTTGATTTTAGTCAACTTGTACCTACGAAACCCAAAATTACCAAGAAATCTAAAACCTTGTCAAGGGTAAAGGTGGACAAATCAAGAAACAAGTATGCGGAGATTGCTATTCCTCCTCCTAATAAAGATATTGATTAGATTTAAGAATCAAATTATGTAATTAACAATATTGATTTGGGAAACCAAACTAATGATTTTACTTCAGGTGATGTTCAATCAGCTTTAGATGCTCTTCTTGTTAGGTATGATGAATAAAAATTCAAAAAGGATAAACTCAAGGTATATATTGAATAGCTCACCACTGTGTTCATTAAGGTTACTAAGTCTTCACAAGTCATTGAGCTAGTGGCTTCATCATTGGATGAACATGTTATGAAAATGGCTGAGCAAGAAACACCACAAAGTAGAGCAGTGGGGGAATGGATAGACCAGATGCTAAGTCAAGGTACACATATCCAAAGCTTGGCTTTCACTATTGCTAATAACCTTGATGTCATAAGGACAAAAGTGGACAATACCGTAGAAATCTTCTCTCAAGAATTGGAAGCACAAGAGAAAGATTTTGAGGCATGGATGAAGCTTGAAGACTTTGATTCAGATGATCTTGTGCAAAATGGTGTCATTTGTTCTCGGCATATGTATGTTGAGCAATGAGAGGTACTAGAGCACCAAATGAATATTCTAGAGCACCTTATCAAGGATATGAGGAAAGCACAAAAATAATGTGAAGAGAAGAACAAAGAGATTGCTAATAAAATATCTGAGATCCCTTATGCTTTCCTTAATGAAAATCAAAAGGTTCCTGATATGGATGTGGTCATAAAGGAATTTATCTTGTGGGCAGCTATTGAAATTGATTGAGAAGACTTATCCTTGTCCTCTATTGATGAATTGATTGATCTACAATTCATCCTAGACTTTTTGGATTCTCTTCTAAAGAAACACAAAAAGTTTTGTGCTGATTTAGAAGACTCTATCACATAGGTTAAGATTATCACCAATCACACCCAAGGACCCAATGGAGCTCAGATGAAGGATGCCTTGCAGAAATTTGAAGAATTCTAGAAATGAGAATCGGTATGAAGAAAATGATACTTAGTTATTTTTGTGATTTTCAAGTAGCATTTTGTAATGTCAATTGACACCTAAAGCGTCATTTGGTATATGCTCTAGTAGACATGTAGGACTGCATGTGTTCCAAGTCAAATCAATCTCTACTTTTGACTTGGTCACAAATTAGTTGCATCTTTCATAGTTTCATGATGCACCTCTCCTCTATTTATATGAGGATTTTTATTGTAATAAGGATATTTTTCCATCATTATTTTATGCAACAAAACTCTGTCGAAGTGAAAAGCAAAGTGAGACTTGGTGTTCATATTGTGAACTTGCAAACTGAATAAAAAAGAAGAAAAGACTAGCTTTCAAACTTTGTGTTGGAATCAATCTTGAGTATGATATAAATGTTCTTATTTCATTTGTGTTATATTTTATTGAAAGGTCTAAGTTGTGTATTGTTATTGTTGTAAATTATTGAGGAGTAACTTGAGTTTATAAAGGTAGACTTTATGTTACTTTAAGAATTCAATAATAGGAAATTGGTGTGGATAATATCGGAAAGTCTTTGAGCTTTTGTTTATTATCTCTGAAGTTTATATTAATTGGATAAGAAGTTAAAGTCTTTGTGCTATACTGAGCTATCTTGTTAGAGTAGAAAATATTATGATATATTTGAAAGTCTTTGAGCTAGAAATATATTGGTATTTTGGGTTACAGTGGTTGATAGGACTTAGGTATTTGAAAGAAACTTTGAATTCTTTGTATACATAAGGCCTGTCCCCAAGTCATTTTTAGAAAAGGGAACAAACGAATTTGTTCTTTCACATACACTTTAGTTCCTAATTAGTATAATTTTAATATTACTACAAGTTTGAGTTGTTTCAATTGAAAAAAGAAATTTGTTCTAAATAGAGAAATATATAAAAATTGTTCTAAAAAAAGAGAACAAAGTTGTTGTGGCATTCTGTATTAGTGTAAAGTTAGTAGGTAGAATAGGGAAAATAGAAATTGCAGTAGAAAGGGGGAGCCTTCCCTTATAAATAGGAGAGATTGTACTTTGCCTTTTGAGAAGTATTATCTCACGTAAAACTCAAATTTTGTAAACCTTCAACAGTTTACCAAATTTTCACCCAACATCTTATTAAGTAGCTACAGGCTTCACAAGATTAAAAAATCTCTTTAGAACCTAATACAAACTTCACCTTATCATAGTTCCTTTAGAGGATATTTATTCCATCTTCTACAAAGCCCACTAACATGGCCATTATTTTAGAAGGCATTCATTCTAATTCTATTGACACAATTCAAACATTCAAACTAACTGGTCTACAACTATCCTTCCAAATTAACTTAAGCATTGCATAAATCATGAAAGCAGAGAACATCAAAGAAAAGAGATTTGTACGCACAAATAAGAATCACATAACACTAGCAATTATACATGGAAACCCTTGGTTAGAGGGAGAAAACCATAGTGGGGATAACCCACAATCTCTTTTACTGCAGTGAAAAAGAGTGCCCTGTTAAGAGCTTACAACCAACTCTTTCTGAGAACATCACTCTGTTAGAAGTGTCTGGTATCTAGTTAAGAATACCTTAGAACCTATTAAATTTCACCTTGCTAGAGGATTTGACAACTTCATATCTGAAGTGACCCAGTTAAGAGATTTTACATAAAGAACCGATTAAGGTTCACCCTATTAAGGGATTTACAATGTTGCAATTATTAGAAGGCAATGAAGATGATTGATCTGTCTGATGACACTACCTCTGTCTCATAGATCCACTTTGCATTCTCTATTCTTCTGATAAAGAACCGGTTAAGGTTCACCCTGTTAAGGGATTTACAATGTTGCAATTGTTAGAAGGCAATGAAGATGATTGATCTGTCTGATGACACTACCTCTGTCTCATAGATCCACTTTGCATTCTCTATTCTTCTGATTAGTGTCGGCTTCACTGATTCATACCTCTATCCGTTGCACTCTATTCTACTCCCCTTGTTTACATTCACACAAATATTTTTCATATTAACAACACACTCAGAATGAATAATGTGAATATATTAGCCTTTTGTTCTGGTACCAACTTTCCCTCAAAAAATCAGATTCAAAATTATGTTATAGCACCTCAAATTACTCTCCAAAAATCATTCCATGAATATCGGTCAAGATAGTCGTTCATGCCGTTAAGCTCGCTGATTGAAAAGGGAAGACTGTTGGTTTAGCTTGATGTTATCTGGATGTTTCTAAGTCTGTCAGTTGAGACTCCTGTATTGCCGATTTTTGCCTATGTACCGGTCCAATTCTACCTAACTGGTTACCTCTTGTATACCGGTGTACTTACTGCTTAGTCGGTTACCTCATGTGTACCGGTCTACTCATTGCTTAGTCGGTTAACCCCTGTATACCAGTCTAGTCACTACTTAGCTGGTTAACCCCTGTATACCGGTTTACTCACCGTCGATAGGAATAAGGACTCTTGTTCTTCACTAGTTACCCTTTACTCATTTACCGATGGATTGTGGAGACTTAGAAGATGATGTTGCCAACAATGACAACCATTTCATCGATCATACAAATACATCTACCTCATGTACATATACAAAATCCCCCTTTTGAAATCAATGTCAAAGAATATACAAAAGGATTCATGAAAGTAAAGCAAAAATGTCTTTGAAATTTTCTTTAGCAGCTTGGAAAGAGGATTTCCATGAAGGCTTCACCCGTTTCATGATGTTGAAGTGTCCATGCAAAATTGTAACAAAATCCTCCATTTCATCTATTGATTTATAGTCAGGTGTACTTATCAGGCTTTCTGCTTCTTTGGCATTCCTTTGCATGAAATCAATGATCAGTGCAAGGTAGAACTATAGCTCTAGTAGATTAAGAGCTCATTTATCCTCCTCCTCTTTTAACTTTTTGATTTGATGAGTTAATTGTTTGACCTTTCTACTAAAGGTCATTGCAGAGCTTGTTAGAGAATCAAAAGAACCTATCAAATCTTGGATTTCCCTTTGAGTCTGAGCTCTTTAATCTTCAAGATATTTGATTAAATTGGTGAAGCTTGATGACTTGACCAATAATTGGCCAACTTCCTGTGGTATGGATTTGACCTCTTCAGTGTTGGTGGAGAGAGCAACTTTGCCAACTGATATATGTTCCATTAATCATTCACCTCTCTTTGTTTCACACTGTCTAACTGTAACTTTCTCCAAATCAGTTGTCTCTAAACCGATTTCTTTGACAAGAGTTCCCAACTGATCAATGATGGGTGCATTGTCATCAACATCAATGTCAGGAATGAGATTAGACATAATGGTTTTTGCAGTATTAAGAATTTTGGTCTTCTTTTTCTTTGATCTAAGTTTTGCCTTTTCAGCTTGAAGTTTCAATTTTTTAGAAACTTTCATTAATTGTTTGGGGGTCATCTTCTTTATGTCAATTACAGAGTCTTCCTCTTCTTCCCCCTCTGTTTCTTCATCCTTTTCTTCATCCTTAACCTCAGAGCTGGCTGCAGTGGTGAATTTAGCTTTCTTCTTTTCACTCTCCTTTTCTAAATCTAACTTCCTCTTTATCAGAGGAGTGTCCACCACTGTTTTCTTGGTCTCCTTTGTTTCCTTTATCTCTTCTTGCTTCTTTTCTGCTTCCTTCTATTTTTCTTCCTTCTCCTCGGTTTGCTTCTTCTATGATTCTTCAACAGGTGGTATCGATGTATTTATCACCTTAGGATTTCCTTCCTCTGCACCTATTTCTGACAAAAGGGGTTCATTGTGAGTAGGATTTATTGTTACCGAAGTTTTGTGAGGTGTATCTTCATAAGGTATATCTTCAACTATAACTTCATCTTCATCGAGATGCTTAGTTTGAGTGGTTCTCTTTACCGGTGAAGCACCAATATCAATAGTTTCAATGGTTGATTTGTGTTCAACTAGTTGCTCTATATCCTTTATCAAATTAAGAATATCTGACACAACATTACCGATGATATCATCAACTGAGAAAACATAAAAACCTTCAATAGAGTCTTTATCTATACCTTTCCCTTTGTCAAGGGCATCTGCACCTTGGTCCTTTTTTGTTCCCTTTTCTATTTCTTCTTCAACTTCCTTTTGTTGGCTCAAGATTATTTTCCATAAGGCAACACCCTCATCATGCACACCTTGGACATCTCCTATGGCCACTCTCTTTGCCCTGTTCCTTATTTTAAAGTATTGAATACATGCTTCTACCAGTATAGATGCTTGATTATAATCAAGCTCATGTCGCACTTCCAAGAGTTCTTTTATCATGTGCTCTTTCTCAATACCTAAAGTTGTTTTCCATCTTCTTTCAATTTGATTTTGCAAGTCTGATGGAACTATTCCATATAGTTCACTGGGAGTTTTGCAGAACTTATGAATGTTCCACATAAGTGCGTCTTCAATTTTTCTTTTGTCCTCCTCATTGCAGAGAGGATATTTTCTCCCAACACTAGATAGACCTCCAAACTCTTTGATCCCATGGACCAATTTATCAACAGTTGAAATTACATTTCTACTACTTCTTCTGACTTCTTTTATTTCCACATCAGATTGGGTGTGAGTGTTATCACCCTCCTTTTCATCCTTCTTGGGCATCTTCTTAGCCTTTGTGTCAATTGTCCCTTCACGCTTTTTCTTTCTTGCATATGTTACTCCTACCGGTCTATCTTTACCTGGGGAAGATGCAGGAGTATCTGTTTCCTTTTCTTTTTTTTATGATGTCGGCTTGCTGGTTGTAGTACCCTTGGGTTTTGCCTTCGACATTTTCTTCTTTTCTCTTGTTTGTTCTTTAACTTTGTTTGATTTGGCCCCTGTTTGTTCACTAGTACCGATGGAAGCAGTGGCACCAAATGCTTCACCTCCATACTTTTTTTCTAGGGTATCAATCATTTTCCTTACTTTCCTTTGTATGATTGGCTCCTTAAGTTCATGTTTTATTATGGAGCTTGCCTCCTCATAAGTTCCAAATTTATTTGCTTTTCTGTTTACCGGTTTAGATAGTAACATGTTTTCATACACTTTACTAATGTCTACCCCAACCTCATAACCCATACTAGGTATCCAAAAGGTTCTAGGTTGAACCGCTTGAATGATGCAACAATCAGTGTCAACAAGAAAACAAATGTTGTCCTTATACTTCTGAACTATACCGGTTGAGATTCTCTCTATTTTGTGCATTCTGATTTGGAATTCTTTAAAATATCCCCAAATTGTTTCCCCAAACTTATCACCTAAATCCCTAATCATTTCACCTATTTGAACCATGATAGGTTTATCCTAAAACCACAACATTTTCCTTACCGGGAAAGAAATTTTGCACATAGAAAAATATACATACCAATAATGAGCCATACTTGAATGACTGTTTCTTATCCTTCTTAATTCACTCCATCTTCACTAGAAATTGACTTCCGATCATCTCACAAATATCATATGTTGCATCCTCCTTCATGATTCGAAAGGTTGCATGTATAGCACCGCTTGTCACACTATTCATGTGGCTTGATTGATAGACCCCATAACCCAACACTGCAGAAGAAAACCTCACTTCTACATCCTCAATATGAGCGATTGTCATTGCTCTCCTATCACACCAAGATTGAGTCAACCAAGTGATTTCGGTGGATCATATTGTTCTTAGGGTTAGTGCTTCACCGGTTGCGCTAAACCCTGTTACTCTCTGAATTACATCCTTTGTAGTCTTGATCAGGGCTTCAGCTTCCAGCCATAAAAATTGATCATGCACTCTGCTTAATACATACTGTAGACACCTAAAAGTTGCTCATTGAATTAAGTGAATTTTATTCATTTAATTATTCTTAATTCTTCCTATTAATTAAATTAAGATTTAATTAATATACCCTTTTTCTATCTAAGCCATTTAATTAAATTTACATTTAATTAAATACCCTCCCTCTAGCCATTTTAATTAAATTCAAATTTAATTAAAAATATCAATTTATCCCCTTTCCCATTTTAATTAAATCTACATTTAATTAAAATCTCATTTGCATTTAAATAAATCTAAATTAAAAATCCCCCCACTTGCAAAATCCTACAAGTGCAAGTTGCAACCACAATTGAAATAAATTAATTTTATTTTAATTAAATTCCCCTCCACCCACTTGCAAAATCCCACATCTCCCACTTGCCTCTCTAAACCCCCTTCTAGATTCTTCTAATCACTTCTAAATTAGCCTAACCCATCTCCTAAATATTGTCACATCCCTAAGCAAGGGGAAGTCACTTCTCAAACCCTCAAAGTCTTTGAAAACCATTAAAGGCTTTATGTCTCCAACAAGTTAACCTTGAAAGTCTTCCAAACCTTTAATGGCTAACTCAACCCTCTAGCATGATTAGAGACTTTTTCTCTTAACTCAACCTTTATCTAACCCAGGGGTCTCATCAAGCATTCATTGCTTTGACCATGGTTATCCCTTTAACCCTTGCACAAGAGTTTACCCCTTGGGTAAAAGCTTTATCCATTGGATAATCCTAACCTAACCTTAACCCTTACCTCCTAAGGCAACCATGAGGTCTTCTCAAGCATTTAATGCTTCTTACATCTCCTCTCAAGCAGTCTCTTGTTGATAATTGTCACCATTTCATTGGTGAGAATTGTAAACATTGATTGATTAACTTTCAATCCTGGCCCTTGATAATATTATCCAATCTTGACCATCCATTGCCCTATTTTCCCTATAAATAGAGCTCATTCCTTCTTCAAAACAATCAAGTCTTTGTGCATCAAACTTATAGTCTCATAACATTAAGCATATTATCTCTCTTTGATAGAATAGCATTTTAGATCATTTTGATAGCATTCTAATCTTAGATATATCATGTTAATCTCATATCATGTTAGCTTTATCTTAGTATCATTTTCATACTAGTTTAAGCTTCATATCAATATCTTGCATCCTATCATCATCTAGTTTCATATCTAAAACATCACTAGGATCTTGGTTGCATTCCATTTAGATCTTACAATCATTTAAATCTCATTCTTTAGGTTGTCATCTTAAAGAATCAAGTGCTCTTCCAAGCTGAGAGCCACCTTGAATCTTGAAGATCCTTGGAGATAGAGGAGCATGGAACGATATTAAAGAGTTTAGATTCATTTAACTTGTTTTTATTGATTTCTAACCTCTAATGCAATGTTTCATGTGCGTGTTTGAATTGTTTTCTCCTCTTGCAGGTTGATACCACATTTTTGACATACATTTCTAGCGCCCACCGTGGGGCATGTCCCCAAAAATAACATCATTTTTCATGTAGGTAGAAGACAACAATCACGCCAAAATACCAAAATAGCGCATCCGAAACTTTCTGTAGCGCATCTGTGCTAAACCTTAGTGCATCCATGGCACATATTAGCACATAGAAACCATCTTTTAATGCACCCAACCTTCCTTGTAGCGTGTATCCCTCTCTGTTATTTCAGCGCATAGGAGTACTGTTTTAGCGCATTCGGGCCACATAATAGCGCATAGGTGCTTTTTCTTAGCACATAGACATCATTTCTTAGCGCATGTGTGCAGTACTTTAGCACATAGAGCTGGCAGAGACAAAAGTTTGTAGCAAAGTCAAAAATTAGGCTTGTGGGAGGCAGAATATATATGGAATATAACATTTAAGTATAAGTGAATACTTTAAGTTATATTCCATATATATTGTTATAATTTAAGTTATATTCCATATATATTGTTAGGATGTTTGAGAGGGGTTTCAGACCTCTAGGAGTTATAATACAAAATCTAGTTTTTGGAAGATCCTCCAAATTTCAGACTTAGTCAAATTTCAGGGCATTTCAGGATCAAGATTGTAAAATTTGTAACCAAAATTTGAGATTAGGCTTGTGGAAGCCCACCAAAGGTTTTAATTTTCACTAACTTCTTTCCTTGCAGGTTTTAACAATTTCTTGCAGGTTGGAGGAGTTAGAATTGGGATTTGTGATTTATTTCTAGCTTTTTTTAAAAGTTAGTTAAAAAGAACTCACTCTCTTTATTGCAAAAGTTAAATAAACCTTATCATTTCATTTGGATGCATAAAATGAACTTCATGCCTTCCTTTTTGGTGTTTTAAAAGAGAATTCATCTTTCTTTATTGCATGGTAAAAAGAACAACAAAGCAAACCTTTCATTCCTGCAAATTAGGAAAAACACTTCATTTTGGAAGCTCTAAAAAGAACCAACAATATTTTCTTTGGCAAAATTTTTAAAAATAACCTCACCATCCTTTGGTGTTTAAAAGGATTCACTTTATTTTGCAAAAGGAAAAAGAACCTCATCTTCATTTTATGCAAAGCAAAGAGGGAAAACTTTCCCCTATCGACTTTAATTTTGTTGACCAAAATCACGATTTACTTTTGTTGACCAGGCTTGTTTTACAAAAGTTTTGGAAATACACACTTTGCTATGAAAGGTTAAAAAGAACATCATGCTTTTTGGAGCAACATCTCCAAGTAGAAGTTAGCAAATCATTGTCTTGAAGGTTAAAAAGAACCTTGTTTGCCTTGTCTCGAAAGTGGAAGGTACATGCTCTCCCCTTAACTGGGTGATCAAAAAGCCAAACCACTCTTAAGCTTTCTGTACTTCAAGCATTTACATCCTTTAGCAAGCCTGCCTTCCTAAGGAGTTGAAAAACTCTTAAAGCCATTCTTTGGCTGGTGTGAAGGGAACGACCTAAGTGGGAAACGACTTTGACGCCAAGTGGTCCAACCCACTATAATCAAATGTGGAAAGTGACGAAAGTCCTTTTCAACGGTTGCACGCAGCGATTAGCCTTCCCCCAGTGTCCTTGAGATACGTAAAGCCTTTGTTCTAAAGGTTGGGAAGCCTCCTGAGGGAGTTTATCACTGACGACCGAATAGGAAGCCTGATTAAGAACCTTAGCATTAGAAATTTTGAACCAAGTCAGTCACCAAACATTGGCAATATCATAGTGCAAGGGTGGGGAAGAATCCACCCCCAAGATTACTCACCATATATCTCCCAAGATAACTACTCAACTGTGAAGCAATTCACTTTGAGTTAATTTCTGGCAAATGGCAAAAAAATGGGAGCCCCCTAGGGAGTGACAAGGCTGTTTGAGTTGACGGAGTATCGAGACTAGTGGGCTATGATATTGTGCATGACCTTTGAATAAAGAGTCTATCTGATGTGTCTTTTGTTGTAAATCAAACTAGTGATAACATCGAGGATTTGAACACATCCTCAAAAGAACATACACTCAATGTTTAGCATTAGGATGATCATTGTCTTCATGTGTGCTATGTATTCTTGTCACAAATGTTAAAATATCTTGCAAAGTATCCAACAATCAAACTCAAAAGTCAGTTCAAAAAAAGAAAAATCATAAAGTGGAGAAGATTTCCAAATCCAACAAAACATCTTTTGAGATGGTTATCAATATTTCAACTATCTTTAGGAAAGACTTTCATCCAACAAGATTAGGGGAATATCAAACCAAGTGATCAAGATTTTATCTATTCAACTTAGTAAGCTTGAGTATCCAAAAACAAAATCATCCATCAAAATCACAAGTGTTAAAAATTCCAAAAATTGTAGAAAAACAACCAAGTCAAAATATATCAGGGCAGTTTAACACACGAGAGAAACTTCTTAGCGTGTGGGGACCATCTTTTAGCGCATTAGACCTTCACCTTAGCGCATTAAGTCTTAACATTAGCGCTTTATAGAAATCCCATTCTAGCAGTTTCAAGTAGCATGTTTTGAAAACAGTTTAGCACGTTGAAGCATCAGCTTAGCGCGTGGAAGCCAAACTTTAGTGTGTAGGGTTTAACAGTTAGCGCATTGGTGGCCCATATTGGTGCATGACCTTTTTGAACCAAGGCAAAAGAAAAATAAACCAGTTAGCGCGTATCAGGGGGCAACGTAGCACGTGGAGTCTTTTCTCTAGCGCGTTGAGAATTTTTTTTAGCGCATCTAGTCTCTGGCTTAGCGCATGGTCAAAACTTAGAAAACCAGAGAGAAAAACAAGCCTTTCTGAAGAAAAAAAATTCAAACTTCTTTAGTATCCTTTCAATTCCAATATCAAACGGGGTCACAAGAAATCAAATCAAAACACCAGAGAAATCATTTCCAAATCAAACAAGTCAGTCTTAGAACAAAAGTTGTCAAATCCAAAACTAGCTAAAGATAACACTTTTTCCTATCAAAATGAGGTTACATCATCACACTGATCAAAAGGTCTGCCATCCAACGGATTCTATCAAACAAACAACATACCAAGTTTAAACCCTAAGTTGTCAAATCAAGTTTCCATATTGGGAGACTTTATCCATATCATTTGACACACTTTGTCGTGAGGGGGCATCTAAACCTTCATTTGATAAAAGTAGACAAGTTTTCAAACAAAGTATCTCAATCCAAACATCGAAGGAAACCATTGATCATTCATGTATGACCACTCCTCATATTTTGAGAAGAACAAGTCTGCATCACAAAAGTAAGTTAAAGAAGAGACAACCTAGTCCTAGGGCCCTTACCAAAAGGAGTAAATTTCTCTACATCAACCTATCAAAAACATCAAATTTGATCATGCGTATGACCATTCATCATCAAACCAAGAAAAATAAAACTCAGTCAAAGGAAATGACTCCTAGCGTAAATCAAGATCAAGATATCATGGCTCTCCAATCGAATCCCATTTTTTATCAAGATCCCACCTACCAAGAATCTTATAATGATCCCCTAAAATTTTGGTATTCCATCCACGATGATCCCCTTTCATCTCAAGAGCAGAGTCTCATTCAACATCCATCTCTTAAGAAAAAGCATGATATCCCTTCCATATCCTCCACTAATCTAATTCAAAATCAAGAGGAAAGCACAAACTCAATTGATCTTACTCCAAGTCAAGATCAAGATCAAAGAATCCTTTCATCCTCCAAATCTATCTTAGGTCCTTTCATTCCAAAGTCAATCTCTTCATCCTCCAAATATTTCATTCCAAATTCAATCTCTTCATCCTCCAAATCTATCTTAGGTCCTTTCATTCCACAATCAAACTCTTCATCCCTTCCATCTATCTTGGGTCCTTACCTTCATCCATCCACCAATCCATCACCTCAAATGATCCATAAGAAAGATCAACAAGGGAACACATCTTTGAACTTATTTCAACCATCTATCTAAACATATTTCCAAAACTATTCTTCCATCATTTCTTCTATCTATATTGGGTCCTTATGTCCCAAAATTTGACTTTCCTCTATCTCTTCATCACTTATCAAGTTGTGTACCAACACTCATCCTGAATGCATTTCCATCTATACTTGCGCAAATCTTCAAACATTCTATCTATTATCCAACACCTCTTTTCTATCCTTCCATCCCTATCATTCAATCCTTTGCATAAATCTTTCATCCGTGAAACAGGCATTTGTGTCATTTTGTCACATACTTGCCCATGCTCGAATCTAATGTTCAGTCCTTTTCCTAGATATGTATTCATGAAATGCTTCAGAATTTGAGGTTGTTCCTCTTTAACATTTTCTTTTGGTTGGGATACACACTCAATCAAGAAAAGAACCACTTATCGTATCTTGGTACTGACATCTTTTGATTACTATATCTCATACACTTAATTGATTGCTCTAAATCATTGTGATCTCTTAAATTGAAGACATGGCTAGTGAAAAATCTAAAATCTTGCTTCAGTGCCACTGTAATTATCAGACCCATGTAAGTTTCATCACTTACAAGCCAATGCAAGAAAAATAAAGAGAAAAAAAAAAAGAAATATCAAAAGCATGAGCAAGAAAATGAATATCAAGAAAAGCAAAATGCAATGAAATGCAATATCAAAATGATTGGCTATGGGAACATGCAAGTAACTCCATCGGGGCTATGGATGCCTGGCTGGCAATGGAGCAATATTTGTGAGATTACAACGATAACCTCGTCGGGGCTATGGACGCTCGCTAGCAGTGAGGCTCTATCCAGGATGCTTTTGAAGTCAAGATAACTCATGTAGCTAGCCATGTTGGATTCTGAAGATTACAATGATCATATGAGCCAGAATGAACCCACTTTCACACACATGGGTAATCAAAGACTAAGTACCTTGATCCAGTTTGGGATTCTTCTTCCCTTTTGAGTCTTCTTCCTAGTTGCTAGAAATGTTCAGTTGAATTTTCCAGAGGTTCTAAGTGTGGGTTGGGTCTCTATCTTTGAAAAGTTCAAGAACACTTATTCAGATGGTGCTAAATGATGTGACAATCTTACATATCACCTTTTTGCAAATGGAAACCTCTATGCTTGGGGGTAAAGTTCATCCACTCTATTCTTGCTTCACTCTAATCCATATCCCTCATCCACTCTATTCTTGCTTCACTCTAATCCATATCCCTTATCCTATCTATTCATTTCTTCTATCATCCAGTGCTATCTATAATCTTGCTTCACCTGATCCATATCCTCTAAATCCATATCCCTTATCCTATCTATTCATTTCTTCCATCATCCAATGCTATCTATGATCTTGCTTCACCTCATCCATATCCTCTTATCCATATCCCTTATCCTATCTATTCATTTCTTCCATCATCCAGTGCTATCCATATCCTATCCCTATCCATATCCCCTTTTCCATTCTTGATCTTGATCAAAACTATGGACAAAAAAATCAATTTCCACCTCAATGGTTCAGTCATCCATTCCTTGTCTTTCTATACATTGGGGCAACCAAATACATCTTTCTTCTAAATCCAAAAAACTCAAAAAAAAAAAAATCCAAAAACTAAAAATCGACAAAATCGACAACATCAAATCAAAAATAAAAAATCAAAGCATGAAAGCATGGACCATCCATCAAATTAGATCAACAATAGGATAAATCTCAAAGTCTATAATCAAACTAATCACATGTCTTGTTAATCAATTCTTTACTCAAAATAAACATCAACATCAAACATGTCTTATACAAGGATAGGTACACTTGAAACCAGACAGATCGGTCTTATACGGGGTACTCTTTCTTTGAAACCAGACATTCCTATCAATTATCGAGTCTTGATAATCAATCCATCTATCAACATCATCCATGTCTTATACAAGGATAGGTACACTTGAAACCAGACAAATCAGTCTTATACCGGGTACTCACTCTTGAAACTAGACATTCCTATCAATCATCAAACAAATCAAAACAATGACATAGATCAGTATGACTACTGGATTTTATTCTATTTATCCTTATCTTTATCAATTGATGGCAGTACATGTTTCACAAATCATATTGTACATATCATATCCACCCATCTGAGACATCACCATAAATTCACAAAATGCTTATCAATCTTGGACATACTTAGCATCATCACTACCCTTGGTTTATCTAAATCAGTTATCCAAATCGTATCCCACCTGGCTTGGTGATCAGTGTACATATCCATATCGAAGTAGTATCAGGAGCAAGGGGCAAAATCTTGGCCTCGCTGGGGGCATTTCACCTTCAAGGTTTTCAACATCAGACCAAACATGTAGCAAGCCAACAAGGATCAAAACAACCAACAAATGACAAATGACAATACAAGAAGGCTAAACATCATGGACTTGAACTGATTTCAACTAAACAAATATCTATTTGCAAGATGTTTTAATTGACAAGAATACATTCCAAATAGCATGCATGCTTACTTATGGTTGTTAATTTTTGCTTATCATATCTCCTAAGTGACTCAAGGATGTCTCAACGACTAGAGAAGCAAGGAAGGAATGTGATGTTTTATTTGTCTTCTATCTGTGAGTGAAGTCTTTTATCATGCAAATTTGCCCTACGAAGCAATCGGGTGGCATATCGCTGAGGACATTTCGGATTTGCATGGGGCAAAGGTTAACTCTTGTTTGTTTACGCAAGCAACACTCAGGACATCTTGGTTCAATTATACCTCGATGCTTGTGTCGTCTTGCAATATCAAAATCCATGTAATTTATACTCAGGTCGTTATGGTTCCATTATACCATGATGCTTGTATCAAATTTCAACAAATCAAGGCTCGATAATGAAAACAAAGGAAGCATTGGCACTTTGATCACAATAGATGGCAACATTGAGAATGAGAATGCATATTAAGCTTTGCATTAGCTACACATCATTATCATCTTAATCTTGCATGAGTTGCACATCATTTTTCGTGCATTTAGTTGCACATCATTATCATTATCATACACATCTCATAAATCAATGCAATACATCATCACATTTTCACTCATATCATCATAAATCATACATTTACATCCTAATTGAAATCAAGAGCATTTATCTAAGCATCACATCATCCTCATAGAATCTCATATCGAAACATAATGCATATCATTCATCATTGCATCCCTCACATGCATATCCATCGCATCATCATGGAATCTTTCTTCACTTTCATATCTTCATCATTCTTCCAAACTATCTTCTATCATTCTTCCAAACTATCTTCTATCATGTCTTATATAGGATGTATCTTTCCTGAAACCAGATGTTTTGATCAACTCTTATACATGATATATTGTTCCTGAAACTAGATGTTTTGATCAGCTCTTATACAGGATATATCGTTCCTGAAACCAGGCGTTTTGATCGGTCTTATATAGGATATATCATTCCTGAAACCAAACGCTCGATCATCCATGTCTTATACATGTGGTATCATTCCTAAAACTAGATGCTCGATCATCCATGTCTTATACAGGTAGTATCATTCCTAAAACCAGATGCTCGATCATCCATGTCTTATACAGGAGGTGTCATACCTAAAACTAAACTTGATCTTAATCTCAATCCAATCAATCTAATCAATCTTATCAAACCCATGCATGTCATCACTATCCACTCTTCTATCTTTCACATAGCATTCTTCTTCTTTCGAGAGATCATTCATGCCTTTTGTGCACGAACGATCTCCCGAGGGGGCATTATCATATCAAATCTCAACATCAATTTCATATCAGTTTCATATCAAATTTTCATATCAAATCAATTCTTCATATCTAGGGCATCATCAATATCGCTCATCAAATCTAGGGCATCATATCGACTTTTCATATCAAATCAATTTTTCATATCCATAGTATCATATCGACTTTTCATATCAAATCAATATTTTCATATCCACAACATCATATTGATCAAATTTTGACATCATATCCAATAGATTTTCTTTGAATCAACATGTTCTCACAAGTTAACTCAAAGAGGGGCAAAATGTAGACACCTAAAAGTTGCACAGTGAATTAAGTGAATTTTATTCATTTAATTATTCTTAATTCTTCCTATTAATTAAATTAAGATTTAATTAATATACCCTTTTTCTATCTAAGCCATTTAATTAAATTTACATTTAATTAAATACCCTCCCTCTAGCCATTTTAATTAAATTCAAATTTAATTAAAAATATCAATTTATCCCCTTTCCCATTTTAATTAAATCTACATTTAATTAAAATCTCATTTGCATTTAAATAAATCTAAATTTATTTAAAAATCCCCCCACTTGCAAAATCCTACAAGTGCAAGTTGCAACCACAATTGAAATAAATTAATTTTATTTTAATTAAATTCCCCTCCACCCACTTGCAAAATCCCACATCTCCCACTTGCCTCTCTAAACCCCCTTCTAGATTCTTCGAATCACTTCTAAATTAGCCTAACCCATCTCCTAAATATTGTCACATCCCTAAGCAAGGGGAAGTCACTTCTCAAACCCTCAAAGTCTTTGAAAACCATTAAAGGCTTTATGTCTCCAACAAGTTAACCTTGAAAGTCTTCCAAACCTTTAATGGTTAACTCAACCCTCTAGCATAATTAGAGACTTTTTCTCTTAACTCAACCTTTATCTAACCCAGGGGTCTCATCAAGCATTCATTGCTTTGACCATGGTTATCCCTTTAACCCTTGCACAAGAGTTTACCCCTTGGGTAAAAGCTTTATCCATTGGATAATCCTAATCTAACCTTAACCCTTACCTTCTAAGGTAACCATGAGGTCTTCTCAAGCATTTAATGCTTCTTACATCTCCTCTCAAGCAGTCTCTTGTTGATAATTATCACCATTTCATTGGTGAGAATTGTAAACATGGATTGATTAACTTTCAATCCTGGCCCTTGATAATATTATCCAATCTTGACCATCCATTGCCCTATTTTCCCTATAAATAGAGCTCATTCCTTCTTCAGAACAATCAAGTCTTTGTGCATCAAACTTATAGTCTCATAGCATTAAGCATATTATCTCTCTTTGATAGAATAGCATTTTAGATCATTTTGATAGCATTCTAATCTTAGATATATCATGTTAATCTCATATCATGTTAGCTTTATCTTAGTATCATTTTCATACTAGTTTAAGCTTCATATCAATATCTTGCATCCTATCATCATCTAGTTTCATATCTAATTCATCACTAGGATCTTGGTTGCATTCCATTTAGATCTTACAATCATTTAAATCTCGTTCTTTAGGTTGTCATCTTAAAGAATCAAGTGCTCTTCCAAGCTGAGAGCCACCTTGAATCTTGAAGATCCTTGGAGATAGAGGAGCATGGAACGATATTAAAGAGTTTAGATTCATTTAACTTGTTTTTATTGATTTCTAACCTCTAATGCAATGTTTCATGTGTGTGTTTGAATTGTTTTCTCATGTGTGTGTTTGAAAGGTTTATCGGTGCTTCAATTCAATGGCTAGTTTGTGTAATTTTGACCATTTACAATTTAAGGTACACCGACTTACTTTTTACTGGTTGTGTGTTACCAATATCAGTACACAAACAACATTTACACTAACCCTCAAAACATTTACCAAAAAAGAGCTTTAAACAAACTTTTATGCATCTAAACTATGCAGATAGACATAACCTCATATCGGTCAAGGGGATTCAATAATGATCTTACCATATGTGCTCCCCCTGAGCATCGATATACCTAGTTTGAAGAGGTACTATCATCACCGGTGGATGATGACTTAGTTTCAGAATGATTTTCTCCTTCTTTGCATTCTTCCTTCTTAATCCATGTCTTTTTCATTTCATTCATCACTTCTTCAATTGTCTTCTTTCCTTTCAGGTCATTTTGCCCTATCTTCTTGCCAAACTAGTTCCCATCTTCAAACTGGTTATAAGATCGATTCCTACATTCTCTGGCTAAGTGACCGATCTTATGAAAATTGAAACATGTCATACCATTTGTCCTCCATGGTCCTGCATTATTTCTTTGACCCATTCTCATTCTGCAATTTGCTGCACCATGACCAAAATTACCACAAGTGGAACACGTGGCATTGAACTAATTACTCCTTTTATTAGGGCTAACCGGTTTGAATGGTGATCTTGATACATGTAACTTGAACATGCATTCTTTAGCTTTGTGTCTATGTTTATTGCATGTAAATCAATATACATTAAAGCTTCTTCTATTTGACATGTTCCTAGATCGAAATCTACACTCATAAGCAGTGTGACCATACTTGTGACAATTATAGCAATAACCATCAAAGGTAAAAGACTTCTTTTGACTAACCGATTGATTTATATAGGCATTAGACTTATGACCTGGTTTACCACAATGATTGCAAGAAGATTTAGAAAACTTCATACCTTTCATTCCTGAATTGTTCCTTTTATCATCCTTTATCCTTTTGGATTTAGATGATTCTCTAATTTCTATAGGACCTATACTGAAGTAACCAAGACCGATTGTCTTCTTTGTTCTCCTTTGAGCTTTTGATTGTTTATCTATCCTCTCAGAGCTTTCATTAAATTTCCTCAGCTTTTCATTTCTCTCATTTGCAGCTTTCAACTCATTTTTGAGTTGTTCAATCTCTTTCACCATCTTCTCCTTTTCCTCTGCATTGTCATGCAGATGCTCATGTATGTATTCATTCTCTTGAGTGAGAATTTGGATTTCTTCATCTTTTTCAATGATGATTGCATCATTTTCTCTTAAGGCTTCTTCAGCAAGCCTTTTGGCTTTATCATCTCTTGATAAAGCTCCTTCTGCATCTCTTTTTCTTTCATTTGCTATCATGTTGGCTTCTAGTACTTCAGTCATTCTCAGGGCCTAACTTTCATGCTCTCTTTTTAGATATGTGATTTATTCAATCAACTTCTTATTATTTTCCATAGTTCTGATGTTTCTTCTTCATATCCACTATGTTCAGAGAGTTGATCTATGATATCCTGACTCTCATTTAGTTGTAGAGCTAGTTCCTTTCTTTTAGAAAGAGATTTTCTCAGTCTCTCTTTCAGCTGAGCAATAATTTCATTAGCTTCATCAATCTGCTCCTGATACTGATATTCTTCCATGATATTTTCCTCAAGATGTCAAGTTTTTCTTTAGAGGACCAAAGCTCTGATACCAATTGTTAGTATTAACCGATGACTGAGAGGGGGGGTGAATCAGTCAAAACAGTTTATACACAATTCAAACTGACCGGTCTACAACTATCCTTCCAAATTAACTTAAGCATTGCATAAATCATGAAAGCAGAGAACATCAAAGAAAAGAGATGTGCATGCACAAATAAGCATCACATAACACTAGAAATTATACATGTAAACCCTTGGTTAGAGGGAGAAAACCACGGTGGGGATAACCCACAATCTCTTTTACTGCAATGAAAAAGAGTGCCCTGTTAAGAGCTTACAACCAGTTCTTTCTGAGAACATCACTATGTTAGAAGTGTCTGGTATCTGGTTAAGAATACCTTAGAACCTATTAAATTTCACCTTGCTAGAGGATTTTACAACTTCATATCTGAAGTGACTCAGTTAAGAGATTTTACATAAAGAATCGGTTAAGGTTCACCTTGTTAAGGGATTTACAATGCTGCAACTGTTAGAAGGCAACAAAGATGATTGATCTGTCTGATGACACTACCTTTGTCTCATAGATCCACTTTGCATGCTTTGTTCTTCTGATCGGTGTCGGCTTCACCGACTCATACCTCTGTCTGCTGCACTTTATTCTGCTCCCCTTGTTTACATTCACACAGATCTTTTTCACATTAACAACACACTCAGAATGAATGATGTGAATATATTAGCCTTTTCTTCTGGTGCCAACTTTCCCTCCAAAAATCAAATTCAAATTTTTTTAATCACTCCTCAAATTACTCTCCAAAAATCATTCCAGGAATATCCGTCAAGATAGTCGCTCATATCGATAAGCTCGTCATTTGAAAAGGGAAGATTGTTGGTTTAACTTGATGTTATCTGGATGTTTCTAAGTATGTCGGTTGAGACTCCTGTATTGTTGGTTGTCGCCTATGTATCGGTCCAATTCTGCCTAACTGGTTACATCTTGTGTACCGGTCTACTTACTTCTTAGCCAATTACCTCGTGTATACCCGTCTACTCACTGCTTAGCCGGTTAACCCCTGTATACTAGTCTAGTCACTACTTAGTCGGTTAACCCCTGTATACCGGTCTAGTCACTGCCGACAGGAATAAGGACTCTTGTTCTTCACTGGTTAGCCTTTACTCCTTTACCGATGGATTATGGAGACTTAGAAGATGATGTTGCCAACAATGACAACCATTTCACCGTTGATACAAAATGCATCATAATGCCAACATTTTGTTGAAATTTAGAAGCAATATAACACTATTATGATTATTATTGGTATAAACTAACATTGAATTAAGTGAACCCTTATTGATAATGGTTTTGATATTAATAGATCGGTAGTTTAGACCTCCTTAATCATATTTATATTGATTCTTATTTGATTGCTTTATCAACTGATATTATTAAAGGTTTGATAATTTGGCTCAATTGAATCTAGGAGCTATCACATTTTCCATTATGTTAGGCCTTGTTACATTACCTACTAAAGTTTATTTCATGTTGGGAATTTTTTATTATAATATTATTTTGTGCAAACCTTGGATTCATACCATGATTGTAGTTCCATCTACACTACATTGTATCTTAAATTTGGTCATAATGGTGAAGAACATAGAATCAAGCTTGATCTTGACCCCTTTCAATATTGTCAACATATTGAACCAAGCCACACAAAGAACTCCAATTCTCTTTCTAATTCTATACCTTCTACATAAAATTCTAAGATACATTCATCATAATTTGTTGATGATGATGTTCCTTCTTCTTTTAATTTATGTTTAGGTGATGATTGGGGTTCCTTAGACTTCACCCCCAATGGGATTAGTGAATATAAGGTTGACCTTGCTAGCTTTGACATTCATGCATTCAATAAAGATTTAAATTCTCATACTAGAATTGATCCCTACTTTTAATGTAAATTCTATTACTTATAAAAGATGTAGATATTCATCTTGTTTTGTGAAGGTTGATGACATTAATTCTCCTCCAATTTCTACTTAGAAGATACATTATGGGTTTAGATTCAATTCTAAACATGGATACAAAGGAAATGATATTGGGTTCATGGAACAAGGAGTTAAGGTCCTAGTAGGAATAACACCATAATTTGTAATAATGGGTTTAGGTTACTTTCCTTTTTGTCTATCTATAGGGTAAGTGCACCAAGATGGTGAACATAAAAGTGGCCACATGCAAAAAAAAAATGAAAAATTTTCATAACCCGTGCATGTTCTAGAAATTCAAAAATGTGCTAGGCTCGGTAACACCAAGCCTAGCCAAAAACAATTAAAAAAACAAAAAGTTACAGGTTTTGAGGAACATTATATTTTATAATTAAAAAAAAAAAGTACCTCAAAACCCATACGGGTTTTGAGGAACATTATAATTTATAATAAAAAATCAAAAGTTCCTCAAAACCCGTACTAGTTTTGAGGAACATTATATTTTATAATAAAAAATAAAAATTTCCTCAAAACCTATATTGGTTTTGAGGAACATTATATTTAATAATAAAAAATGAAAAGTTCCTCAAAACCCCTACGGGTTTTAAGGAACATTATACTTTTTAGAAACCTGTGGGTTATGCAAAACTAGAAGTTTTTGTCTTAGTTTTGCATAACCCGTACGGGTTATATAGAACTAGGAACCAAATAGGAAGTGGAGAGAGAGAGAGAGAGAGAGAGAGAGAGTAGGATGAAGAGAGGGAGAGGAAGAGAGAGAGTAGGGAGTATGAAGAGAGGGATAGAATATGATAAGGAGAGGGGGAGGGAGGGACAATTAGAGACAAAGAGAAGGGGATAGGAAGAGAGGGAGAGAGAGAGAGGGGGGGGGGATGGAGGGAGAGGGAGAGAGAGGGAGATTAGGAAAAGGGGAGGGGGAGAGGGAGAGAGAGGGAGATTGGGAAAAGGAGAGAGAGAGAGAGAGAGAGAGAGAGAGAGAGAGAGAGTAGGATAAGGAGAAGGGGATGGAGGGAGAGAGAGGGAGATTGGGAAAAGGAGAGGGGGAGAGGGAGAGGGAGATTCAGAAAAGCAGAGAGAGAGAGAGAGAGAGAGAGAGAGAGAGATAGAGAGAGAGTAGGATAAGGAGAGGGATGGAGGGAGAGGGAGAGAGGGATATTAGGAAAAGGAGAGGGGGAGAGGGAGAGAGAGAGAGATTGGGAAAAGGAGAGAGGGAGAAGGAGAGATAGGGATTGGGAAAAGGAGAGGGGGAGAGGGATGTTAGAGTTATCTTGTATTAGCTAATAATTATTTATTTAATTATTAGTCTATTAAACTCTACGCTTAAGCTAAACTTAGGCATTTAATAAATATTGTAGGTATTTAATAATTATTCTAATTATTAAATACACATTATCCCTTTAGGGTTTCTTTAGAGTTGCATACCTTTAGGGTTTCTATTATCCTTTTATAAGGATTGTATTGTACTTGTTCATTAAATTGATTCCCTTTCTAAATGATAATTTTCTTCTTCAGAGCATTTATGCTTTTTTGCTTTATGTACCTCCATTCTTCTCTTGTGACAGGTATTTGCATGCAGGTGTTCTTGGGATCTCTGAGGTTGTATTTCCTCAACTTCTTCATGGTATCAGAGCCTACATCTACTGTTGCTTGTTCCTGATTTTTCAGAAGATTTTTTGGAGGAGGGTTTCAAGTTTTTTCAAAGTTTTTTATTGGATCTGGGGTAGTTGTTTTGTTTTTGATCATTTTGGGCTCAAATGGATCTCACCGTTGAGCTCAGAACGCCCCAAAACCCCCATTTCCATATAAAATTTGTCAATTTTTGACAAATATGAGTTCTGAAATTTTTTCTTTGGTTTTGCCTTTTTTTTTGCACGAATTTCAAGAAATTCATCAAAAAAATTATTAAAAAAAATCAAAGCAGTTTGGGCCAAAATAGACTTCACTGTTGGCTTTCGAAGGGTGTTTCCATTCATTTTGATATATAATTCGACCTATTTCGGTGACAAGTGCATCTGGGCCATGATTTTTTCATTGCCACGCTTTACGAGGCACACCTATCCGTACGGCTGTACCTGCAAATGCGTCAGAAAATTTTCGTCAAAAAAAAAAATATATTCTTTTTTAATTTTTTTTTTCCCTTTTTATGCCCAAAAAGAGGGTTTTTTTTCTTTTTTCTTTTTTCTTTTGGCCATATCTTGGGCATACGGAGTCGTTTTTTCGAAAACGAATAGGCGTCGGAAAGCTGGTTCCGAGCAAAACGTCGTCATGTTGGTAATTTTTTTCAATTTTTCTGTTTGACTATGTTTTTTTCCAGTCAAAGTGGAGTCTCTTTTTTGCACTCTGGGAGCCATAGAATGAGCATCCGAACTTCATTTTTTGAAAACTTTATATCGTTGGAAAGCTTGTTTTGTGCACTTTCCATCCATATGAGTTTTATTTCCAGATTCTACTCCATGCATATTTTATTCAATTTTTTTGTTTTTCAGCACTCTAGTGGATATCTTGGTTGTTTCAGGTCTTGGGATCTCTTCTCTGGGTATGATGTCTCTATTTTGGTTCTCGTTTCTATTTCCAATCTTCTTATCATTGAAGCTTATATTTATGCAAACACACTGAGATAAAGTGCCATCATGCATTGTTTACATGGAATCTTGCACCTCTTGTGTCTTATTGTACATGCACTACTTATAAAGTGTCATGGGGGGGTTGATGTTTGCCTTGTTTGCCATCTACCGTTGTCCAGTGAGTGTTCTTTCCATGACATTCGCCTCATGATGTGTGTCAAGTGAGTGTTCCTTCCACGACACCATGTACTTTCTCTGCACCCTCGATGTTCCTGGTTTGTCGTCATGCAGTTCTTGTTGGCCATTCTTTTCAGTGTTCCTGTCCCTCTCCCTTTTCAGCATTATGGGGAGGTTTGTCCTGTTGGTTCTAATGCTTCCTTGGTTCGATTAATCAGCTCTTCAGGCTTTGGTGTCTCATGCCATCTGTATCTTCAATTTCAGTTGTTTGCCTTTGTTTGCCATCTGATTCAAGTAGTGTCATTTGAGGGCACTCATGCAGATTACAGTCTTCTCTACCTGGTCATGTTCTATTTCAGTGGAGGTTCTTCAGATTAGCAATTACTCTTCGACAGTGTTTGCAGCTATTTCCTGCTTTAGTGGCGTTCTTTCTTTTCCATCTCTTTTAGGAGTAGAGTTTTTTTCCCACGTGGTTTTCTCTATTTCTCTGGTTCATAGAGATTTGGTTGTGATTGGGTACCTCATCAGGCCTTGTTGCCGGGACCCAAATTTGCCTTCATCATGTAGTTGCATTTTTTGCTTCATGCATTTAGTTTTTTAGCTACTCCCTAAGTTCATCTTAAGGGGGGTGTTAGAGTTATCGTGTATTAGCTAATAATTATTCATATAATTATTAGTCTATTAAACTCTACGCTTAAGCTAAACTTAGGCATTTAATAAATATTGTAGGTATTTAATAATTATTCTAATTATTAAATATACATTATCCCTTTAGAGTTTCTTTAGGGTTGCATACCTTTAGGGTTTCTATTATCCTTTTATAAGGATTGTATTGTACTTGTTCATTAAATTGATTCCCTTTCTGAATGATAATTTTATTCTTTAGAGTATTTATGCTTTTTTGCTTTATGTGCCTCCATTCTTCTCGTGATAGGTATTTGCATGCAGGTGTTCTTGGGATCTCTGAGGTTGTATTTCCTCAACTTCTTCAAGGGGGAGAGAGAGAGAGAGAGAGAGAGAGAGAGAGAGAATAGGATAAGGAGAGGGTGATGGAGGGAGAGGGAGAGAGATGAAGATTGGGAAAAGGAGAGGGGGAGAGAGAGAGAAGGGGAGGGGTGGGGAGAGGAGGATTAGGAAAAGGAGAGAGAGAGAGAGAGAGATTAGGAAAAGGAGAGGGATAGAGAGAGAAAGAGATTAGGATAAGGAGAGGGGGAGGGAGGGATATTGGGAAAAGGAGAGGGAGAGAGAGAGAGAGAGATAAGGAGAGGGGGAGAGGGAGAGAGGGAGATTGGGAAAAGGAGAGAGAGAGAGAGAGAGAGAGAGAGAGAGAGAGAGAGAGAGAGGGAGATTGGGAAAAGGAGAGGGAGAGAGAGAGGGGGGAGAGAGAGAGTAGGGTCAGGAGAGGGGGAGGGGGAGAGAGAAATAGGATAAGATAACGAGAGGGGGAGGGAGAGGGGGGAGAAGGAGAGGGAGGGGAGAGAAAGAAAGAGAAGGGGGAGAGGGTGAGAATAGGATAGGAGAGAGAGAGAGAGAGAGAGAGAGAGAGAGAGAGAGAGTAGGAGAAGGAGGAGAGGGTGAGAGACATAAGGTAGAGAGAGAATGAGAAGGAGAAAAGGGTGAGAGACTCGGCAAAGAGAGAAGTGTGAGGGGGAGAGAGATGAGATAGAACTCAAGGAGGATAATTAGGGCTCAGAATAGACAAATACGATGATGAGGAAGGAAGATGAGAGAGAGAGGAAAAGAAGGGATACATGCATGTATACAAACATATATACATATATCTATATTAATATATGTATATATAACTATAGATATGCATAAATACATACATAAACACATATTATATATGTATGTCTGTACATATTTGTAGTAAATGCTAAGTTTACAAGTATACATTATTATGTCTTCATAACCCGTATGGGTTTTGTGAAACACAAAATAATGGTTTTAGTTCTACATAACCCGTACAGGTTATGTAGAACTATGAATAGTACTTTTGGTTTTTCAAAACCCATGCGGGTTATGAAGAACTGTGAATAGTACGTTTTGTTTTTCAAAACCCGTGCGGGTTATGAAGAACTGTGAATAGTACTTTTTGTTTTTCAAAACCCGTGCGGGTTTTAACTTGGTAAGAGGGTTGGAAAACGACCCTAAGGCTTGCAAGCACATTTTCCCCCCATTTTTGTCTCTTTACACGTTTTTTCATCTTCCAACATGATTTTTCGACTTTGTCATCATCAGGTTTACAAATGATCAAGTGGGTATCTCTAAAATTACCACCATAATCTCACATGTCTTCTTATTTTTCTAACCATATAATTTTTTCTATTTTTGGACAACATTAGCATAGTAAACTTTAATTTTCTTTACTAGTGCCTTGACAGTCCTCACAGACATATGTCTACCATTTTTTTAATAACTTTTGATATACTTGACCAAATTAAAAATAAATTACATATTATTGTTCTACACTAGATTCTATTCACTTTTAAAATAAGAAGTTTTCATTTTCGATTATTTTGATGCAAGTTATGCCCAGCGCACGAACAGGTACCAAATTTTAAGGATGCGGTCACTTCAAAAAATCATTAAAAAAAGTTACTCAACAAAAAAATACAAAAAAATACACAACTTCTAGATCTCAGTCTTACCTATCATCCTACCAAAGGGTTTTTCAAAATAGTAAATATAACTATATATTTTGTGTAGCGTACGAAAACAGCTATGTTATATTTTTCTTAAAAAATCATGAACAATTTTTTGTGCGTGAAATGTTTGACCCTCTTAATCTTATCCAATTTTTAAAAACTTTAGTATTTTAGAAACTAGATTCAGAGCACTACAATTCTTATTCTTTTCTCAACTCCTAGTTTTTAGTGCATGACCTTCAAATATCTCTTTGAAGTTCAGGTTTACCTGTTTTCAAAAAAAAGTGGCCACTTATACCCCCCTTTTTGTTCACCATCTTGGTGCACTTACCCTATATCCCCTCATCCATTCTTTGATGTCTTAATGATTTCTTCTTTTCAAAAATTGCATACGCTTACAATTGCATGTTATGTATTACACTCACTTTAGTGTCCATACCCTTAGTGTTTCTCTAGGATCATTTTAACCATTGCATTAAACCCTTTTTCCTTCCCATGGTATGAAGGACTTGTCTCATGTGGTCCTTTTTTTTATCAATTTGATGTTGTAGCTATCTGAACCTTGCACTTTTCTTGTGTTTCAATCTTTATATAGCTTAAATAATTAGGAAATTAGTGTTATACATAGGTTTGTATGCAATGTGCTAGCGTCCTATGGTAGTTTCTCATTCAGTAACCATTTATGAGTATTTTTCCACCTACAACCTATATACGATAGTGGTAATTAGTCAAGATGAATTTCAATGACTTGTCAGCCTCTTTCTCTCATTTTTAGAATATGTCTGCCATTTTTTACAACTCACACTATCTATCTCATACAAATTGTAACTCTCTTGGATTTTATAGCTTGCAATAACACTCATTTATCATTGGTTTCTTCCTATGAGCACACTAATAGTTGTCTAGCATTTTGTCTCCTTGGATTCCTCAAGCTTCTAAAGGTGACATTGTTCTTGATTCATTAATATTGTTCTTATCTTTTCATTGTTATTGCATCTATCTTGTTGTACTTCCCCTAAGAACCTTGGGGTATTCACATCCATAAATTTCTCACATTCTATTTAACACTATTTGCACTTGCACTGCTCTTACGATTCACATGATTTATCATGGTTGATTTATCTCATACTTCTTACTATTCATTTATCGATGTTACATAATCTTTCATAACAAATATCACTTTTACTCTTAATTTTTTACAAGATAATACTAATAGCTCAAAAGGAGCTATCATGCAGTTTCTTACATCCTATTATACCACCTAAATTGAATCAAGAGCATAAGGAGTCCATTTTTTCGGGTATGACTATATTAAGGTCTACCCTCTTGACAACATAGGTTATTTCAACATTTAGTAGTGCATGTTGATACAAGTGACTTTGAATTTTTGTTTTATGGATGCTACTTCTTCCTTACATTGAGGAATATCGTAGAGATTCTTCTACTTATTGTGTTAAGATTGACCTTTTTCATTGAGCACCTTGTTTGTTGTGCTTCTTCTTTTACCACATCCTCTATTAGATTATGGCATGTGTGTTCTTGTGCTTTGTCATGTGATCTTTGAATTTTAATTTCACCTTCTATATTATGCCTTATTTTCCTATGGCTTCTTTTTTGCATGTTTTTGTATATGATTCATGGCTTATTTTTTCACTCGGGGACGTCCCCCTCATGTTCATTTATGTTAAAAATACACAATTTTAACTTATGATGCTTACACCTACACATTTACCATACTTATACTTACCATATTTACATCTTATGTCTCACATGCCTCTACTTATCATGCTTATTTGTTATGATACTTATATATGCTTACATAATTCCATTTAGCACATTGTCTTTTTTCACTTGATTGTTGTGCTTCATAGTGGAAGAAATTTGTTTCCCTTCTTAAATATACTTTAATGATCACATCTTAATAATTCATTCTTATTAAATGATATTATCTATGCCACTCGTTGCATTCTTATGTAGTTTTACATGGTCATACATTTTTCTTCTCTCCTCTAATTCTACAACAATAATTTAACTTCAAACATAAAACAATCTATCAAAATTACCAATTTCAAATTTAATAACACAATAACAATTGAAATCACTAAAATAATCTTTAAAAAAAAAATCGTTTATGACTGGACTTAAGGAAAGGTTACCGGTAACCATTATAGCTAACTTCTGCACCCTAAGCTCCTAAGTGGTAAATCATATTTTGACGATTTTTTTAATTCTCTTCTTATGCGACTTAAGTTCTTACAACTATTGTTTTGGCTTCTACGTAGTTATGTTGAATGTAGTAGTATTTGTTATGTGTGCAAGGGTCAAAAAGTGGTCATTTTTTTTATGGAGAACAACCTTAGGCTGCACCTCTTTAGCTAAGAGATAAGGATTGAGGGGTATCCATTCAGCCAAATTCGCTCAGGGCACGATCTCGACCTCATCCCATTTGATGTTGGAGCTTTGCACTCAGCAAGGCTTAATCCCTAGTGGGCTCTTTAAGAACCTTTCAACTTCACCAACAAACCAAGGGCCCATTGACAAAAGTGGTCATTTTGAGTTTACGTCTTATACATATTCTTTATTGATTTCTTAACCACCCGCTTTGATCACCACAAAATTTGCACAACTGATCAAATACTTATCCACAAATGCCCTAGTAATAGTGTGTTATTGATACCACTAAAGTTGCACAATTCTTCCAATTAATAACTTTTTTTCAACCTACTCAATATACGACTAAGCAGTTGTTCACCCACTAAACGATTTTCCAAAGTAAACAATTATTAGAACATGCATAGTAATTAGATTGCATCCCGTAAACAACAATATATCCTCAAACTCTATTATCTTTTAATTAGCAAAATCCAATAAACAGCTATTGAAACAATAAACGAACAGTAATTGAACCCCCTCCCCTAAACAACACACTAAACATTAACACTATATCCTCAAACTATACTCTATTATTTCAAAATAATATATAATATTCCCACTGTCTCAATCCATTATGGTAGAGCCATCATATGCTTGTCCCTACTATTTTCTTGCTTTATCCAAGGATTCTGTAAAGAAAAGGTATTTTATTTCTTGACACAATGAAAGAAGCTTATCTTGAAATAAAGAAACAGACATTACATCACAACTTTTAAAAAGTCAAGATTCAGGTATTCTCCTCACCTGTCATCAATTCAATTCATCTTTTGTATTCTCCATTGATGATGACAATCCGTAAAGCGAGGGAATTCATCCAGCGTAAACGTGACATCCTCATAATCAGTGCCCGATTTCGTCAAACGTAAAACACCCTGCTGCACCCCATATTTAATGGTAAACTCGGGATATTATTCGTATCATACTCTCAGAAAAGAGGATTGAGACGAATATGCATTATAGAGGAGCTGCTGTACCCTTCAATTTGATTGCGGTTGGGGACATTTGCGTCATTATCTAAAAATAAAATACAAGTTGCCCGAAATGTCATAATTTTGCAGTCAATTTGCAGTCTGGGAGAGATTTTTCATAATATTTGCGGTCAATTTGCAGTCAATTTGCAGTCAGAGAGATTTTTCATTATATTTTCTGTCAATTTGCAGCCTGTGAGAGATTGTTTTGCCGAAATATCCAGCAAAGTGAATATCAGACGCCGGCGATCTCCCGTACAATAATCCGCGGTAAATCGATCCCACTTGCCGGGAGAAATTTCTTCCGTCCGATTCGAAATCGACGGACCAGATGTATCGGTAGCGATGGCCAATCAGAAGGCGCTTTCTTGTCTGGCTAAAAATAACAAATCATGTGAAATGGTCCCTTGAGGCTAGGGACCTGCCCTCTGGTTTGTAAGCAGCTGGTCCTACGAAGGGGCCCCACTGCCACTGCTATTGCCATTGGATAACAGAAGGTTTTCATGGAGAGTTTTCTTGAACCTTTTTATGCCCTTGGTTTTGAGAATTTGGAATTTGTCAGCTGATTTAATGAGCATTATTTTATTGTTTTTTATTCTTGTTAGGGAAGGGACCTAATGGACCCAATTGTCATTTGTGCTTCGATAATCATTTATTGGATTTCGTTAATTAAAAGCCCACTAAAATGACATCTAGTGGGTCAATAGCCACTCACTGGTAGGAAAAAAAGTTAGTAATTAGATCAACTATGCAACTTCATTGGTACCAATAGTAGACTATTATTGGGGCATTTGAGTATAAGTATTGGATCAATTGTGCAAATTTTGTGGTGGTCAAAGCATATGGTTAATGGGGCAATAAAGGATATGTATCAAACATCAACTCAAAATGACCACCCTTGCAAGTAACGTATTGGATCAATTCTACAAATTTTGTGGTGGTCAAAGCATATGGTTAATGGGGCAATAGAGAATATGAATCAAACATCAACTCAAAATGACCACATTTTGACCTTGCACATAACAATCCCACTGCATTAGTTGTAAATACCCAAAAGCCAAAAGGACAACTATAAGAACTCAAGTTATTTGGAGAGAAAGTGAGAACAATCTTAAATATACAAAGTGGCCTTTGGTTTCTAGATGACATTATTTGGTTTATAATTTTTTTATTAGAGATAAATTAAGTGGTTATACTTGAATTAAATTTGGTGTAGTAGATAACCTTTTTGGTTTTCTTTGTTAGAAATAATATGATACATAAATATTGATGTTTTTCCCTCACCTTAATTTAAGTTGTACAAAGAACAACATGATTATATGGATGCTCATATTTTTATCCGACTTTAATTTAAGTTTTATAGGTACAAGGATTCAATCTATCAAAGTCATTAAGGAGTCAAACCTAACCCATTAATATCTTGGTCAATAATAAAATAAAGGAACATACCATTGTTCTCACAACTGAGCTACAAATCTCTATTGTCTTGTGATTTTTCAAATACTTGAGTGGGAAGAGCTTTTTAACAAAAGAGATGAATTAGATAAAAAAATATAGACATTATTTGTAAATATATAGTCCACATTTCTTTTTAAAAAAATAATTTAAAAAAAGAGGTCACAATCATTTACTATGAAAAAATATCCCTAAGCTAGTTGGAAATTAAAATATTCATTTTAATCTTATCCTCCTTAATTCTATAGCAATGTCATCAAAGAAAAAGAGCCTAAGCTCCTTCTATGGAAACACTAACACTTTGAATGTTTAATAGATGGAGGGGCCTTAAAAAATTATTCAATCATTGTTTAACCAAAAAAATTCCACATCCATGTATATTTTGTTTTCCTATATATAATTTCCTCTAATGACGCATCTAAAAATTGTATTTTAGAATTGTTGTAAATTTGTATATGGACTTCACCTTTCCATGGAAGGGATTTAATCACAATAGCTAAGATATCCAAATTACAACTTACCACTATGCTACACTCATTTGTCCAATCTTTTCATAATAATTATTCGATTACCATAATGTGAATTATATTTTTTATAGGATTTGTGTTACCTTATTTAGCTAATTTTTTATTTATTTTGAAAACTAATTTCTTAGCATCAATCAATTTGTTAGATTTAGGTAGAGATGAGAAGTGGCTACTTAGTGTTGAAATTCTAATAAACCCATAATAAGTTGCAGACTTCAAAGGATCAACCAAGAAAGATACCTTCCACAAGAGAGTGTTGCAATATGAGCTTGTGTGAATGTTGAGAAATGATCAATTGAGATGAAAATCATTGATTTTGATATGTTACAATGTATAAGAACTTTGAATACATAGGCAAGGTGTGATGAGGTACAACAACAACTTCTAGAATGTGACACCTAGGACTAACTTAATTCCTAAGTAAACTTAACATGTGAATAGGTTCCCACTAGTAATAGATAGGAAATAACCACATTCACACTAATACTTAACATTTTCCTCACTTATTCAACACTCATGCTTAATCTCTCTAATAAATAGTACAATAAGTTCCTTTGATCATTTGGTGTGCAAACTATCTCTAATCCTATAATTCATTTCACAGTTAGCATTTTTAGTCCCAAACACTCAAAATCCATTTTAGTCCCCATCATCTAACCACTTTAGACACCACTATGCTCATATCATAGCATTCATAATGGTAAAAAAAATGATTAAAAAATTCCATGCTTGACTTTTTACTTGAGTTCACACTCCTATCTCTTTTCGTATAAGCATAAGAATGTGGATTTATAGATGAAGCACATTAAAAAAAAAACCATAAACATAATCTATTATTGCATTTCATTAGCTACATATATGTGTGTGTAGCCTATTATTTTAATCTCTACACAATTCCAATATTCCATGTTATTGTAGTCTTTTAAAATCTTTGTGGCGGGGGAGCTTGATCATCATTATGGATTTTTAATTGTTCAACTCCCTCAAGGAAAGACCTAAAGGTGTCCATGACACCACTTGATCTAGATGTCTAATTTTCATCATATCGATAATAATTTCTAGGGTAGCAGAGAATGAACCAATAACCATAGGAGACATCTCCATAATAGAATCATGTCAACAAGAGTGCCTAAATGAATGGGTGAACATGACATGTTTGATGATGACTAAGAACCCTTAGTAATCCTAAATAAACTTTGTGAAAATGCCTATATGGAAGTTAAAACATGTTTCCAACATGAGTTCTCATTTATCAATGTTTTGGGACCTCCTAGTCACCCTAGCTTTTGCTTTATTTTTCCTTTTGAACTATAAATTTTATTGCTTGTGTAATAGAAAATTCAATGTGTCATCTTTTCATGATTAATGCATGTTTGTTGTGGTATTTCTTCATTTTCCCTAAATATTCTAGGTTTATCACAAAGTTTTGTGGTTTTTCCCACGATAATTTGCTCTAATGACTTTGTGACTATCCAAAGTGATGATCTTGTGCAAAGAAATGAAGTCACTTAATTTACTTATGCTTTTGAATTATTTTCAAAGAATGAGTTTCTTTAATCTTTCCTTTGGTTCCTCCTTTAATTAAACCTAATCTAAATCCACCTTTTGAGCATGTGATTTTTATTTAGCGTGTGTTTACAAAAGTACTAATTTGAGAATTTTGATGGTCTAAAAAATAACTATTTGGTAGCTCACACTCGATCAATAGTTTCTTGCCTAGCTATTATCATCAACATGAGAGATCTCATTTCAAATATCAAAATTATTTCAACATAGTTGACTCAGCCTTCACAAGTAACTTATACTTCCTACCAATCTAACTTACACATGGCTCAAAACTATCCAATCTCCACGTTCCCATTATCCCAACTCCAAACACAAAATTTGCAATTCACACATCCTTTCTACCAACCTTAACAAGTGAACATGTCAAACTAATTCAACCAAGTCCAAAATCAAATCGCATTCAACCAAAACCAAATTTCAAACATGTTAGATCAATTCAACCAAGTCCCAAATCAAATCCCATTCAACCAAAACCCAATCCAAAATCAAAACGTAACACCAAACCAAAACCAAATCCCTTTCAAACAAATCCAAAATTAAAACCCAACCACGTCAAAACCTTACAATTATTTAAATGCCTCTCCAAAGAAAGATGGCTCTCTAAAACATCTCCTAACGAGCATCCTAGAAAATTCTTCCAAGAAAGATCAAAATCATATACCCATGTTTGGCAATGGCTCATTCCCCAATAATAAAATTAACTCTCCAGTGGCCTCTATTCCTACACCTTTTGAAGCTTTGCAAGAACCTTCCATATCATCCTCATCAAACGATACACCCAAGGATAAAGTCCCCCAAGGGCTATCCACAATAGATTTCCAAGCTAATCCAATTCATGATGCACGTTCCTACTATGCTTCAAAAATGATAGACCCAATGTCGTCGTGTGCTTCATTTCCTATCAATATTGTTTCACAGGATCACATTCAAAGTCCATCTCCCTCATGTCAAAACATTGATTCCTTGCCAAAATCCCCCGTGTATATCCAAAGTCCAACCCCATGTCAAGAGAATAATTTAGAGCACGGAGAAATGAGTTCTTAAGCAAATCAAGATTAAGATACTGAAACCTTATCATTCCATCCAATTTTTTACCAAGATCCCATCTTCCCAGACACCCATGATCATCCCCCTATTCCTATCCATTCTATCCAAGGACACAACACCTTTTCAATTCCCATTGGCATTTCACTCCCTGAGCAAGGTCAAGATATCTCTTCCATTCTTCCTAATGACCCCATTGAAACTCAAGAGCGGAGAACCTTTAAAGAGGAATCCAATGATCTCCCTCCTTGTCAAGATCAAAGTATCCTTTCAGATTTATGTCCACCTCAAGACCCTATCACCCCTTTAAATCCTCAACAAGATTCCTTTGTTCCTCCATATACACTCTAAGATCTCATTTCTTTTGATGATCCTATTATTCCTCTCATTCCATCTCATGAAGAGCCTATCATTGATCCTAATCTCCCTCATGATCCTGAACCCCCTCATGATTCTAACATGTTGACACAAGATGTTCATGAATCCCCTACATGCATAATGGGTTCCTCCACTTTGGTCCAATATGATCCATTTCATGATCCCATTATTTCTTTCATATCATATCCACCTTATAATGGACTCACGTCTTCTTCCCGAAACGAAGAATATCCTACAGGTCAAAATATTTATAAAGGCAAAGGGGTAGACCTTCACAAGAAAGAACACCTCCATATCAAATAAAATATTAATGGTCATGGTCTTAGTGGCATTCCTCAAGATGTTAGCATCCCTACCAAACCTAACTTCAAATATACGCCTTCCCCGTCATCCCTTCCATCCATTCTAGGTCCTTATATCCCTCCACCCGCTATTCAAGATTAGCAAAGGCACACATATTTGAGCACCTTTCATCCATCCAAAATACTTCTATATCATTCCTATCCACCCATGCATTCCTTTCCCCCTCCAATCAATTTGGATGCCAAACATAAAATTCATGTGTCCAGCAATCCACATGTATCCAAGGATCAACATGTCCCATCTAATCAACATGTCAAAACAAAGAAAAATATGATCCAAAAAGAAAAAGAAATGTCCAAAGGCCACAAAATCCCACTAAGAAAAATAAAGAAAAGTTAAAATCTATATGGGTTCCTAAGGCACTTGTAGAGGTAATGCATTTCAAGGAACAACAAAAGAATGAAAAATAAAAAACTATGTGGATTCCTAAACGGATCCTTGAAGCACAACAATCTAAAGACAAATCCAAATTGGCATCCAAAATTACTATTCCTCCATCCAAACCTTTCAAATCTATTCCTCCATCACCTACTTCATCCATTTTGGGTCCTTATGTCCCAAAATTCCTAGCCTTTCCTCCATCCAAATCTCAAAATTTGAGATCTACTTTTCCTCCATTAGTCCACTACCCCTCAAGGTGTGTGCCAGTGTTGATCTTGCCAAGATTTCCATCAGCTCAACCCCCTTTTTATCCAATACCATATCCATTATCCAATGCATATTATCCATCCTTTCATTCCTCTAATCCAATCTTTTGCATAAATATTTACCTTATTCCCATCTCATTTCCATTTCATTATCATACCAACATCTTTGAGCATACTTTTAATAGTCATGGTCTATTTTTCAAGGCTACTATTGAAATAACAAGATTCTTGAGTCCTTTCATCCCCTATCATGTGTCCATTTTCTTCTAAAAAGTTTTAAAAAAATAAAAAAAGAGGAAATGACAAAAAAAAAAAGAAAAATAATTCGTCCACTGGTGAAAACTTGGCAAACGAGTGCCTTGGGAAATTACCATGATGAAGACCTGAAAAACAGGTGCCATTCATAATTCTTAATCTTTTTGCATTCCACACTTGGGGGTAGGTTTCATTTTTGCCATCACATCCTATCCTATCGTACCTTTGTCATACCCTCCATTATCATATCGTCCCTCATGTCCATATTCCCTTTTCCACCTTTGATCTTGGCAAGGCTAAAGATCTTCATGAACGTCATGCATCCTATTTGCAGCTTTCAATCTATCATAGCTTTTGGTCTTTATCCATTCCAGCTTATTATAAGCTTTTATCCATATTCATTGTCTTATTGCAACTTTTTAATCACTATCCCCTGATCCTTTTGTCCATCGGTCTAGTTTTGAGTATACCACACCCTATATATCCTATCACAGTCCATACACTCTTTTATGTCCCTTGATCTTGATCTGACATACAAACATAAAATTAAAAACATGGTTTCAAAAACCTCTTGACATGTCCCTCATGCCATTCCCTTGCTTTACATTGTCATATACAATCCCTTTTTCCATCATGTGATAGCTCTTGGAAATTGAATCCTCTCTGTCTCCATAATAAATGGCCTTTTTATTCTCTCTATCGACCAACATTTCAACAAGCTTATTTATCCATTCATCACATTCCTTGCCTTGCTAGACAGTGGGGGCAAATTGATGCTAAAATTCTTGAAAAAAATCACTAAAAATCAAATAATGTCCTGAGAAAATCAATAAAACATTTTAAAAATGTCCCCAAATAATCCAAAAACATTCAAAAAATGTCTTGAAAAAAAATAATTCAAAAACATCGTAAAATGTTCTGAAAAAAAACACAATAAAATCAAAAAGTTCAAAAACCCTAAAAATTGGAAAATATCAAATTTAAAAAACAATTGCTTTCATTTCATTTTATTAATAAATTGCCCCTTTTGTACAAAGACAAACATTTTAGTAGACATCAATAGAAAACACAACAAACACAACACTTAACAAATCACGTATCAATAGATGAACTGTTCAACCAACCAAGCATTCAAATTCATCAAAATTGTCATATCAATCAAACAACATTAACATCATCGGTCCTTTTGTCTATTATCATGTGTTTTATACAAGGTGTGGTATAGTAAAAACAAGACCGTGTCCTATCTTAGATGGGGTACTACATTCCCTGAAACTAGGCAACAAGATTGTCCTATCATCAAATA
This sequence comes from Cryptomeria japonica, assembly GCF_030272615.1. NCBI lineage: Eukaryota > Viridiplantae > Streptophyta > Pinopsida > Cupressales > Cupressaceae > Cryptomeria > Cryptomeria japonica. The sequence continues at coordinate 730,998,238 of NC_081407.1, read as the reverse complement.
AACACTATCAATTTTGACAACAAGATCAAAATGGTTGTTTGAATTATTTGGATTGGTGTATCTTATCTTTCATTTATTTATCTTTGATCATGTTCCTATGTTGCCTGATGATGTCACTGAGTGATTTAGAGTGGTCGGGATGACTCATGATCTTTTGTTTGCAAGGTGTTTCATAGCATTCTAGAGCAAGTATGTCTTGGGTGTCTTTGTTGTCATGTTCACATTTGTGGTTGTCACACATACCTTGACTTTTGACACACATAATATCTTAGGATGGTTGAACCATTCCTTGTTTGCGATGTGTCTTTTTTACGCAAAGGAATTGCATTATCGCCTTGGCTTTCATTGTCATGGTGCGACTCATCCATTTTGTCATATTAAATAAAGGCTCTCACTTACATTTTGCATTTATGAAAGAAAGATTTATTCATCTTTTCTTCATCTAATTTTTGCTTACTAACATTTCTTCTGTCAATTCTTGCAGTCATCTTGGTCTAGTCTTGGCATTATTTCTCGACAAATTGGCCTATTTTCTATTTTTTTCCCAATTTCTCGAGGGGGCACCCTTGTAACCCATCATTATAGGGGAAATGTTTAATGCAATTTTTCTTTGCTATTCTTTGATACAATGCTCAGAATCGCATTGTCTCAAAGAGTGGAAAAATGTGGGCATCTAAAAATGGTCAACGCTTGTAGTGTCATACTTCAACATGTCTGTGTTACCTTCTTTTAGGGTTTCACACTTACTAACATTTCTTCTATGTTACACATTTTATCTTTATCATATGTTAACATTGTGTCATTCTTCTGTATTCTTTTCCTATTTGATCCCGTTTTCTTAAATTTGAATTAGGTCTTCTTGATGTTAATCTCAATTGTCATTTCATGATCATGATCAACTTTTAATGTTAATTAGAAATCATTTATCATTTTCAATCATTATCAATTTCTATCAATCTTTATTGATTCATCATCGATCCATATCAATTATCAATCATCATTTATCATTATCAATCTTTGTCAATTTCCATCAATCCTTGTCAATTTTGATCAATTTGTCATCGGTCTTTATCATTATCAATTTGGTTAATTTTTGGTCCTTATCTTTCATTGTGTTGATCCTTTTTATCATCATCATCATTGTTAATCATGTTAATCCTATCATGACATCGTTTAACCTCATTCATTTATCATTCTACTTAGGGTTTCATAATTCTTTAATTATTTCTCCCTTTTATCCCTTTTCCTATGTAGGGTTTAATAATTCTTCAATTATTTATCCCTTTATTCTCACTAATTTGTTTTAGGATTTATGAATTATTTCATTATCCTAATTTTCTTTTTCTTATTTCATAAATAAATATTATTTATTTAGTTGCCTAATTATGATATTTGTGGGAGAAATTAATAAATAATATTAATTAATTTATCCCTCACTTTTCCTCCTCTTTTCTAGCTTCCATTCCTCTTTTTTAGCTTCCCTTCTCTTTTCTAGCTTCCCCTCCTCTTTTCTAGGCTTCCACTTTCCTCATTTTCGAAAGGCAATTGCCCTCTACAATTCACTCACTTTGCCATATTTGTCATATATGGCATATGGCATCTTTCCCTGGACTAATTGTGCTTCATATTTCCCCTATTAATTTGGCTTTCCCTTCCCTGAATTTGAAGTGGCTATTTTCACTCGATTGATTTCTCAACCAATTAGTATGATTTGTGCTACAAGGCATCAATTCTTAGTGATTGATTTGAATTGATCTCAATGATTCAATTTTGCACGTTTGAAGTCTATAAATTAGATTCAATTTCAATCATTTTAACAACCACATTTCGAGTATCCTTACGTTGTCTAAACCATCTTGCTATCATCTTGCCATCATCTTTCTTTCAAATATGCTTTCTTTGTAGGTGAGATTCGCACACATTTGAAGAAGAAAGAAAAACAATGGAAGGGAATGGAAGGAATGTTTGCATTGATTTGCGTTTCTTTTAAGGATTTTGTTTTCATACTTTCATTGACTGTGTTAGGGTTATATTTATGACATTTAGCTTTTGTGGTTGGCTTATTGATGTCATGATGCCTTTGCCTAATTCCCTATCTACATCCTTTTATGCATTTTATTTGACCATTTGCATTATCATCATTTTATTTATCACATGAGATGGATGCTATGAACTAACTAACCCATTTAGGAGGTGCATTTTAAAAACCATAACTTTATTCTTTAATATTTGAAAACACCTGATAATAGAGATCAAATTAAGTATGGGGTGTGTGCACAAAGATGGTGGTCAAAAAAGTGGACACCACCCAAAAAAAACTTGGAAAAACAAGTAGCACGTACGTGGTTTTAAAATTTCAAATTCCCGCGTACGCACTTAGGTTTGTTCTTCTTGAGCCTAGAAAAGGTAACACGTATGCGCTCAGTTTAGGAAACTGAGCGCGTACACGCTGCGGCTAGGAAATCAGTGTGTACGTGCTTCTTATAGGAAAATGAGCGTGTATGCGCTAATAATCCTTGTAAAACCGCGTACGCAGTGCCTGATAAAAAAAGTTTTTTAAAAAAACTGGGTCCTCATTTACCCGAAAAGTGCATTTTTTAGTTTGTTTTTTTCCCATTTTCTAACCTAAACCGCGAATGGGGTGCTAAATTTGTCCTCTAGGCTATGGATCAAGGTTAGTTTTTGTTAATTTTTCTCTTTCTTTCTGGTTTATGCAATTTGTTTTACATTTTGAATTTAATTTCATTAATTTTGATTAGGTTTTTTCATTTTTTGTTTCAAAAACCAGATTCTTCTAATCCAGGACAAGAACAACCAAATGCACCTCCTGAAAACCCACAAGAACAACCAAATGCACCTCCTGAAAACACACAAGAACAACCCCCAATTCTTCCTTTTGACCGCACAGCCGAAACACAGGAAGAATTAATTAATCAGTTAGGGCAAAATACATCCAAAATCAATAGACTGATTATAAAATTGAAAACTTCTGAGCTTGACCATCATCAATCCCTTGCCACTAGCCTAGAAACATTAGCTAGTGGTGTCATAGCTGTTTCCACATAAATTACCAAATGGGGAAACTTTAGGGATAGGTGTCGTCAATTCTATGCCAATGGGCTATCATACGATGGAGTTAAAAACAAAAATATTTCTAAACAACAAATATGTGCCCTTTTGTTGACCCCAAAACTGGTCAGTCATTACCTCCTAATGCAAAGAGGTTTCCCATACATTGGTGTACCAATGTGCAGATGAAGAATCTTTTTTGGCAAAGGTGGTCGATGGTCTTTGACGATCCACCTTGTAATAATTATGAGGTGCCATTATATTTTTTGAGAAAAATATATTGTGAGTTTGTGCTCAATGTGCGCCCAAATTATTTTGACATGAGAGAGTTTCATGGTAGAGGTGGTGGCTCTGCCCAAGGTAGACCTGGAGCCCGTAGGCAATTAGCCGTGGAGAGTCGCCGCCCCCTAGCACCCAAACCCAAGGTGCATCAGGTTATCCCATTAGAGCTGAAAGAGTTGATGGAGCTACAGACTCTTCAGGCGGCCACAACATTGATTGGTGCCATCATCTAGCATGGGACATCATTAGCACACCCTATTGTATTGGATGATGAGCCGTTAGAGAGAAACAGAGAGCCCATCGAGCATATGTGTGTCAGTTGCTCAGGGATATGCTCGGGGATAGATGATGCAGTCGGTGCAAATGGATACTCATATCATCTATGCACGATTTGTGGTTGTAGATGTCAGGCTCACACGGTTGAGGATGTCGCACTAACAGATGAGTTGATGGACATGGTGTTTGCCCATGAGCCACAGACACAGGTGTGTTGATTTGAATTCATAACATTTTATTTATCAGTCACTTTAATTTTGTAATTACATAAATGAATTTTCATTTATACATAGATTTAAATTGAGACAAATAATATGCATTTCAGGATGCAGCAGCAGTATCCCATACAGCTCCCCCAGTTACCACAGTTGCAACTTCGACGCTTGAGGTATAAATTTTGTAACATGTTAAAATAGAATAGTACACTTTGAATTCAAAAAAATACAAGATATACTAACTATCTTTAATGCTTGGTCCAATTTCTGGTTTGTAGGTGTTGACAGGGGATGAAATGTCCCAGATTGATGACATCATGCTGTCGGCAATCGATTTTGGCCTACAAGGCTATACGGTATCATATTTTGTACAACTCTTTTTATGTATTGTTTTGATGGAATATGCAAGTCATTTCATTTTAGATTTTTAAAATTATGTTTAATTTATTATCTGTACTAATATCTCATGTTAATTTTCTATTTTTAGGGCACCCCCTCCGCGTCTAGGGCTCGTCCGAAGAAAAAGAATATCTCGAAGATGCCAAAATGTGTGAAGAAGGTAATTGAACACATTTTTAGTTGTACAATTGTTTGAAAATGTTGAAATCAAGTATTAGTTGGGGTTTGTAGATTGATTAGTGTTTTTTGTCTATTTTACATGTACAACGACCATTGAGCTTTGTGGATATGTTGAATGCATCTGATTCGCCCGCGAATCAAGAGAGGGCAGAGGTATGTATCTCTACTTTATTTTCTTGATTTCATGATTATATGCACGCGTACATGTGAACTTGTGATATATTATAATCTTATATTTTTTTCATATAGGAAATATCCATACCTATTTCGTCAATGGTGAACCCTCCTCCTTGCACTGGAGAAGAATATCAGGATCCGGTACACTTTTGTTTGATATGTAAAATTAATTGTTTTCAACCTTCAATACTTATCATTATATTAATTGTATTTAATCTTTGTACATTTTTTGTATAGGTAATAGCGACCGTTTCTACATCGATGGTGAGCCATCCTCAGTCCATTGGAGAAGCATCTGAGGCACAAGTACGTCATTGTTCTCTATATTATAGCTTTTATGTGTTTTTGATATATTTATGTTAGTACATTGTATTAATTGTACATTTAATCTATAATAGACTTGTTCACGGTGCGGCCATAACATGGATCCATTTAAGTATGTCTTCAAGAAAACTCCTAAGAGTGACAAGGAGAGGAGAGCGAAGACATTAGCTTCTGGATCAGCCGATGAGGTAATCTACATTTCAATTGCAAAGGAATTAAAGTTAAATGCATAGTTATGATGTTAATTATGAACTATTTTCTACAAAAGAATTCTAACTTGGCTTTTGAATTGTGGTTTTGCAGCCATCTACAGAGCCGTGTACTGCACCGAAGAGGCTTGATTTTGATGATCCACCAGAAGTTTGGGATCATATAGTGTTATTTTTGGTCATAGAATGACCAATACATGTAGATATATTCTACATTTTTATTGTATATCGATTTGGACATGGCATATGCCACATTTTTGTAATACTTGTATTGACTTGGTAGATATGCCTTTTTTTTAATATATAAATATCGATATTCGATCCAATAAATGTGTAATGAGTTCATTACTTTGTATTCGTTGTATTTTGTGGTTGTCCTTTTATAAATTTAAATGAATGTTTGCATATGTAATCAACAATATGAATATAAACAACAAAAATATATGATATAAACCATTACAATCATGGAATATGATTTGATAAAATTTCTAAAATGTTGAATTAACCCTACAAAACTCCTTGTATTCAGTTCATTATTGTGTATTCGTTGTATTTGGTGGCTGCCCTTTTATAAATTTAAATGAATATTTGCATATGTAATTAACAATATGAATATAAACAACAAAAATTGACAATATGAATTTGAACAATAATGTGTTTGGTGCGAGAGCACCCTCATGCTTGCAATGGTCAAATTTTGTTCCTCATGTGCACAAATCAACATCGCGAGCGCATCTGGGTGGGCATTTTTATGCTAGGCATGCCCCTATCGTGCATCCCAAAGCACCAGAACATCGAGAGTCATACCCTACCGGTGAGATCTCTCAAGTGCCCTGAGTCCAAAAAATTGTCAAAATTTGATGAACTGTTTCTTCCAATCCGCGACACATACAGTCGATCTGTTTGATCCTATGGGGTCGCGTGAGGGTCCTCTACAATGGCCTATCTTGGTTTTTGATGACTCAAAGCCATTTTCAATTAGTAGCATTTTTTCACCTGCTCAAAAAACCGTCAGTTGCTTGCAAGGAAAAGTTGCAAGATTGGCTAGAATTGATTTTGTTCCTCGTGTGCACAAACCGACATTGCGAGCGTGTCTGGTGGGCATGTTTATGCTAAGCATGCCCCTGTCATGCATCCCAAAGCACCAGAACATCGAGAGTCATACCCTACCGGTGAGATCTCTCAAGTGCCCTGAGTCCAAAAAATTGTCAAAATTTGACGGACTGTTTCTTCCAACCCACGACACATACAGTCGATCTGTTTGATCCCGTGGGGTAGCGTGAGGGTCCTCTACAATGGCCTATCTTGGTTTCAACGACTTGAAGCCATTTTCAATTAGTAGCATTTTTTCGCTTGCTCAAAAAACTGTCAATTGCTTGCAAGGAAAAGTTGCAAGATTGGCTAGAACTGATTCTGTTCCTTGTGTGCACAAACCGACGTCGTGAGTGCGTCTGGGTGGGCATGTTTATGCTAGGAATTCTCTTTTCATGCATCCCAAAGCACCAGAACGTCGAGAGTCATACCCTACCGGTGAGATCTCTCAAGTGTCCCGAGTCCAAAAAATTGTCAAAATTTGACGGACTATTTTTTCCAATCCACGACACATACGGTCGATTTGTTTGATCTTGTGGGGTCGCGTGAGGGTCCTCTATAATGGCCTATCTCGGTTTTCGACGACTCGAAGCCATTTTCAATTAGTAGAATTTTTTCGCCTGCTCAAAAAATCGTTAGTTGCTTGCAAAGAAAAGTTGCAAGATTGGCTAGAATTGATTTTGTTCCTCGTGTGCACAAACCAACATCACAAGTGCATCCAGATGGGCATGTTTACACTAGGCATGCCCCTATCGTGCATCCCAAAGCACCAGAACGTCGAGAGTCATATCCTACCGGTGAGATCTCTCAAGTGCCCTGAGTCCAAAAAATTGTCAAAATTTGACGAACTGTTTCTTCCAATCCACGACACGTATAGTCGATCTATTTGATCCTGCGGGGTTGCATGAGGGTCCTCTACAATGGCCTATCTCAGTTTTCGATGACTCGAAGCCATTTTCAATTAGTAGCATTTTTTCGCCTGCTCAAAAAACCGTCAGTTGCTTGCAAGGAAAAGTTGCTTGATTGGCTAGAATTAATTATGTTCCTCGTGTGCACAAACCGACATCGTGAGCGCGTCCGGGTGGGCATGTTTACGCTAGGCATGCCCCTGTCGTGCATCCCAAAGCACCAGAACATCGAGAGTCATACCCTACCGACGCAATGTAGAAGTTGCTTGACAACTTTTTTGATAATTTTTTTGACAACAATGACAATTTTTGCTCAAATTGTATCTAGTCTCAATCTATCACCCCTATGACCCGATAATGACTCAAATAATTATCCATGATTATACAAGAATCAAGAATGCTCATGATTGACCAGGGACACATCACATATACTCAAAACATAGTCACAAAACATTGACACACAAAATAGTCACAAAACATTGTCACATATTATTCAAAAATTTGCCTCTAAATATGGTCAAATCAGCTCTTGGCTATTTGATTATACAAAAAATTGTCTTACAAATAATCTCATGGGCTTTTATACAAAATTTGGCATTACAATATTTGTGATTCAGCTCATCGCCATTTTAATATACAAATCATCTCATGGGCTTTTATACAAAATTTGGCATTACAATATGTGCGATTCAGCTCATCGCCATTTTAATATACAAAATTTGGCATGTACATATGTACAAATCAGCTCATTACCACTTAAATATACAAAATTATGCCCCTAAACATGTAAAAATCAGCTCATGGGCATTTATATATACAAAAAACGAATATAGAACAATTTGTCGACGATTTATACAAAATTCTCAAAATCATTCTACTCTGAACCGTAGAATCAATCAAGTGAGCCTTCAGGATCAACTCTAGCCCGTATTGTGTCAAGTATTGCCTCGTGGTCAGATTCACGAACTTTCCATAAAATCTTGTTATGAGGTGTACCATGATACTTCATCAAATGAATATTTGTTGCAACAATAAGGTTAGAGAAATGAAGAATATGTCTATGTGTTTCAAAGTCCTCGAACAACCAAACATCAGAATTATTGATAGGGTATCTCCGAAGCCATGTTCCTGTCACGACAACAGACCCTATTGGGTACTCAATACCCTCTCTGTCAAATATTGTGGTTGCCAATTTTCTTTTAGGCTCAACACAACGACACAAATAGTAATATGTTCCTTCTTCATTGTTCTCTTCTGCAACAACTGCATACACATGACTTGCATTTTATAAAGTGTTAATTAATACCAAAAATAAAGTATGATGTACAACAAAATGAACCAAAAAGAATACTAGCAAAAAAATTAACTCAAAAAATCACCTGAATCCAATAGGTTGGATACATGGTCAAAATCCACTGATGTCTCCATCTGGCTCAATCGTAGTGCTTTGGGAATTTGATATGAATCAATGGGAACCAATGGTCTACAAGACCATTTGTCAACCCACTCTTCTGATTCACATTCTTCCCACAAACAATACATGCATGAAGAGCAAAAACATACCATCTGTCTCGTATAAATTACCAGTGAACTTGAATTTGAACTCATAAATGAGTGCATGTCACTCGATCTTGCAACTGTACAACAATCTAGATAGTTTTCAATGTTAGATTCAGTAATCAACCAAAAATATCTAGGAACCAATGACGTACTTGGATTACCTGGGCCCATCATAGACTTACACCATCGCACAATTGTTTCTGCATCTACCAACTTAGCACCACCTTCGTACTTCAATTCTTCCCTGGCTAGGGCTCTTTTCACACATGCTCCTGCACCATCGTGCTCTCCCTTACCATGTACAGCCTCAGTGAAATTCCAAAAATGTTGAACACCGCTTGTCACATGCATCCTTGTCAGCCAATAAAACATCCTTTCATTCTTGAATTGTGTGGTGCAATTATCTAACCATATTAAGTGTCGGTTGTATCGTATGTTCCTTTCCCTTAAACTATCATAGAAAACTTTAAAGCATCCTTGTACAAACTCCGATGAATGAGTACGATCATCACTTATGTAGAAGTGATACTCTCTTACAACCTTTCTATCCTCCTCTGTGCTATCATCTGCATGCATGAATGCTATGTGTACAAAAATCGAAACTTGTGTAGAGTGATAATACATGGATTGCACTTCATTTTGAGGTTGTAGTGTATAATTTTCAGCGAAATCAACGATAAAGACAATGGTGCCAAGAGGAAATGTGTCCTTACACAACTTGAATTGCTGATCTAACCATCGAGCTCTATGTGTATTCATTATGTACTCATAAACTAGTTTCTCTTGAAACATTTTCATAAATTGAGCTACACATATATCATTTTTCACTAGCTCACATCTCTTCAAATCTTTTCCATCTTTAACTCCATATGTGATTGTCTTGTAT